>NW_027475466.1:0-47162 GCF_051020985.1 Nomia melanderi | reverse complement strand
GTTTTATACAGTTTTTTATATAGTTTAATTACTTTTATATAGTAATGTAATGTTTTATATAGTTTTATATAGTTTTATTAGTTTTATACAGTTTTATATAGTTTTATATAGTTCTATAGAGTTTTATATAGGTTTATATAGTTTTGTTAGTTTTATATAGTTTTTTATAGTTTTACATAGTTTTATATAGCTTTTTATAGTTTTACATAGTATTATATAGCTTTATAAAGTTTTATATAGTTTTATATAGTTTTATATAGTTTTGTTAGTTATATAAAGTTTTATATAGTTTTATATAGGTTTATATATTTTTATATAGCTTTATATAGTTTTATATAGCTTTATATAGTTTTATATAGTTTTATATAGTGTTATATAGATTTATAGAGTTTTATATAGTTTTATAAAGTTTTATATAGTTTTATATAGTTTTATATAGGTTTATATAGTTTTATATAGTTTTATAATGTTTTATATAGTTTTATATAGTTTTGTTAGTTTTATTAGTTTTATACAGTTTTATATAGTACTATATAGTTTTATATAATTTTATTAGTTTTATATAGTGTTATACAGTTTTTATATAGTTTAATTACTTTTATATAGTTTTATATAGTTTTATATAGTTTTATATAGTTTTATATAGTTTTATATAGTTCTATAGAGTTTTATGTAGGTTTATATAGTTTTGTTAGATATATATAGTTTTTTATAGTTTTATATAGTTTTATACAGTTTTATATAGTGTCATACAGTTTTATACAGTTTTATATAGTTTAATTACTTTTATATAGTTTTATAATGTTTTATATAGTTTTATATAGTTTTATAATGTTTTATATAGTTTTGTATAGTTTTATTAGTTTTATAAAGTTTTATATAGTTTTATATAGTTCTGTTAGTTTTATATATTTTTATATAGTTTTATATAGTGTTATATAGTTTTATAGAGGTTTATATAGTTTTACATAGTTTTGTTAGTTTAATAGGGTATTATATAGTTTTATATAGTTTTATTAGTTTTATACAGTTTTATATAATACTATATAGTTTTATATAATTTTTAAAGTTTTATATAGTTTTATATAGTTATATTAGTTTTATGTAATTTTATATAGTTTTATATAGTTTTATATAGTTTTGTACAGTTTTATATAGTTTAATTACTTTTATATAGTAATGTAATGTTTTATATAGTTTTATATAGTTTTATATAGTTTTATACAGTTTTATTAGTTTTATACAGTTTTATATAGTTTTTATATAGTTTTATTAGTTTTATATAGTTTTATATAGTTTTACACAGTTTTATATACTTTTAAACAGTTTTATATAGTTTTTTATAGTTTTATATAGTTTTATATAGTTTTATATAGTTTTATATAGTTTTATATAGTTTTATATAGTTTTACTAGTTTTATATAGTTCTGTTAGTTTTACTAGTTTTATATAGTTCTGTTAGTTTTATATATTTTTATATAGTTTTATATAGTTTTATATAGTTTTGTTAGTTATATATAGTTTTATATGGTTTTATATAGGTTTATATATTTTTATATAGCTTTATATAGTTTTATATAGTTTTATATAGTTTTATATAGTTTTATATAGTTTTATATAGTTTTATATAGTTTTATATAGTTTTATATAGTTTTATATAGTGTTATATAGTTTTATAGAGTGTTATATAGTTTTATATAGTTGTATATAGTTTTATATAGTTTTATATAGTTTTATATACTTTTTTAGAGGTTTATATAGTTTTATATAGTTTTGTTAGTTTTATTAGTTTTATACAGTTTTATATAGTACTATATAGTTTTATATAATTTTAATAGTTTTATATAGTTTTATATAGTTTTTTGTAGTTTTATGTAGTTTTGTTAGTTTTATATAGTTTTATATAGTTTTATTAGTATTATATAGTTTTATATAGTTTTATATAGTTTTATATAGTTTTATATAGTTTTATATAGTTTTATTAGTTTTATACAGTTTTATATAGTACTATATAGTATTATATAATTTTAATAGTTTTATATAGTTTTATATAGTTTTTTATAGTTTTATATGGTTTTGTTAGTTTTATATAGTTTTATATAGTTTTATATAGTTTTATATAGTTTTATATAGTTTTATTAGTTTTATATAGTTTTATATAGTTTTATATAGTTTTATATAGTTTTATATAGTTTTATATAGTTTTATATAGTTTTATATAGGCTTACTAGTTTTATATAGTTTTGTTTGTTTTGCATAGTTTTATACAGTTTTATATAGTTTTATAGAGTTTTATATAGTTTTATATAGTTTTGTTAGTTTTATATAGTTTTATATACTTTTATAGAGTTTTATATAGTTTTATATAGTTTTGTTAGTTTTATATAGTTTTATATAGTTTTATATAGTACTATATAGTTTTTATAGTTTTATTAGTTTTATATAGTTTTATATAGTCTTGTTAGTTTTATATAGGTTTATATAGTTTTATATAGTTTTATATAGTTTTATACAGTTTTATATAATACCATATAGTTTTATATAATTTTTAAAGTTTTATATAGTTTTATATAGTTATATTAGTTTTATGTAATTTTATATAGTTTTATATAATTTTATATAATTTTATATAGTTTTATTAGTTTTATGTAATTTTATATAGTTTTATATAGTTTTATATTGTTTTATATAGTTTTATATAGTGTTATATTGTTTTATATAGTTTTATATAGTTTTATATAGTTTTATATAGTTTTATATAGTTTTGTAGAGTTTTATAAAGTTTTATATAGTTTTATATAGTTTTATATAGCTTTATATAGTTTTATATAGTTTTATATATTTTTATATAGTTTTGTTAGTTATATATAGTTTTATATAGTTTTATATAGGTTTATATATTTTTATATAGCTTTATGTAGTTTTATATAATTTTATATAGTTTTATATAGTTTTATATAGTGTTATATAGTTTTATAGAGTTTGATATAGTTTTATATAGTTTTATATAGTTTTATATACTTTTTTAGAGGTTTATATAGTTTTGTATAGTTTTATTAGTAGTTTATTGTTTTATATAGGGTTGTATAGTTTTATACTGTTTTATATAGTTTTATATAGTTTTATATAGTATTGTATTATTTTATACAGTTTTATTAGTTTTATGTAGTTCTATATAGTTTTATACATTTTTATACTGTTTTATAGAGTTTTATATTGTTTTATATAGCTTTATATAGTTTTGCTCAGTTTTATATAGTTTTATATAGTTTTATATAGTTTTATACAGTTTTATATTGTTTTATATAGTTTTATATAGTTTTTTATAGTTTTATATAGTTTTGTTAGTTTCTTATAGTTTTATATAGTTTTATATACTTTTAAATAGTTATGCATAGTTTTATAGAGTTTTATATATTTTTATATAGTTTGATATTGTTTGATATAGTTTTATAGAGTTTTATAAAGTTTTATATTGTTTTATATAGTTTTGTTAGTTTTATATATTTTTATATAGTTTTATATAGTTTTATATAGTTTTGTTAGTTTTGTATATTTTTATATAGTTTTATATAGTTTTATACAGTTTTATATAGTGTTATATAGTTTTATACAGTTTTATATAGTTTAAATACTTTAATATAGTTTTATAATATTTTATATAGTTTTATATAGTTTGATATTGTTTAATATAGTTTTATAGAGTTTTATAAAGTTTTATATTGTTTTAAATAGTTTTGTTAGTTTTATATATTTTTATATAGTTTTATATAGTTTTATATAGTTTTATAGAGGTTTATATAGTTTTATATAGTTTATTATAGTTTTATATTGGTTTGTTAGTATTATTTAGTTTTATATAGTTTTGTTAGTTATATATAGTTTTATATAGTTTTATATAGGTTTATATATTTTTATATAGCTTTATATAGTTTTATATAGTTTTATAATGTTTTATATAGTTTTATATAGTTTTATTAGTTTTATAAAGTTTTATATAGTTTTATATAGTTCTGTTAGTTTTATATATTTTTATATAGTTTTATATAGTGTTATATAGTTTTATAGAGGTTTATTTAATTTTACATAGTTTTGTTAGTTTTATACAGATTTACATAGTTTTATAGGGTATTATATAGTTTTATATAGTACTATATAGTTTTATATAATTTTAATAGTTTTATATAGTATTATATAGTTTTTTATAGTTTTATATAGTTTTGTTAGTTTTATATAGGTTTATATAGTTTTATATAGTTTTATATAGTTTTATTAGTATTATATAGTTTTATATAGTTTTATATAGTTTTATATAGTTTTATATAGTTTTATATAGTTTTATTAGTTTTATACAGTTTTATATAGTACTATATAGTATTATATAATTTTAATAGTTTTATATAGTTTTATATAGTTTTTTATAGTTTTATATGGTTTTGTTAGTTTTATATAGTTTTATATAGTTTTATATAGTTTTATATAGTTTTATATAGTTTTATTAGTTTTATATAGTTTTATATAGTTTTATATAGTTTTATATAGTTTTATATAGTTTTATATAGTTTTATATAGTTTTATATAGTTTTATATAGTTTTATATAGTTTTATATAGGCTTACTAGTTTTATATAGTTTTGTTTGTTTTGTATAGTTTTATATAGTTTTATATAGTTTTATAGAGTTTTATATAGTTTTATATAGTTTTGTTAGTTTTATATAGTTTTATATACTTTTATAGAGTTTTATATAGTTTTATATAGTTTTGTTAGTTTCATATAGTTTTATATAGTTTTATATAGTACTATATAGTTTTTATAGTTTTATTAGTTTTATATAGTTTTATATAGTCTTGTTAGTTTTATATAGGTTTATATAGTTTTAAATAGTTTTATATAGTTTTATACAGTTTTATATAATACTATATAGTTTTATATAATTTTTAAAGTTTTATATAGTTTTTATAGTTTTATTAGTTTTATATAGTTTTATATAGTCTTGTTAGTTTTATATAGGTTTATATAGTTTTATATAGTTTTATATAGTTTTATTAGTTTTATACAGTTTTATATAGTACTATATAGTATTATATAATTTTAATAGTTTTATATAGTTTTTTATAGTTTTATATGGTTTGGTAGTTTTATATAGTTTTATATAGTTTTATATAGTTTTTATAGTTTTTATATAGTTTTATTAGTTTTATATAGTTTTATATAGTTTTATATAGTTTTATATAGTTTTATATAGTTTTATATAGTTCTATAGAGTTTTATATAGTTTTATATAGTTTTATATAGTTTTGTTAGTTTTATATAGTTTTATTAGTTTTATAAAGTTTTATATAGTTTTATATATTTTTATATAGTTTTATATAGTTTTATATAGTTTTATAGAGGTTTATATAGTTTTATATAGTTTATTATAGTTTTATATTGGTTTGTTAGTATTATATAGTTTTATATAGTTTTATATAGTTTTATATAGTTTTGTAGAGTTTTATAAAGTTTTATATAATTTTATATAATTTTAATAGTTTTATATGTTTTTATATAGTTTTATATAGTTTTATATAGTACTATATAGTTTTTATAGTTTTATTAGTTTTATATAGTTTTATATAGTCTTGTTAGTTTTATATAGGTTTATATAGTTTTATATAGTTTTATATAGTTTTATACAGTTTTATATAATACTATATAGTTTTATATAATTTTTAAAGTTTTATATAGTTTTATATAGTTATATTAGTTTTATGTAATTTTATATTGTTTTATATAATTTTATATAGTGTTATATAGTTTTATACAGTTTTATATAGTTTAAATACTTTTATATAGTTTTATAATGTTTTATATAGTTTTATATAGTTTTATAATGTTTTATATAGTTTTATATAGTTTTATTAGTTTTATAAAGTTTTATATAGTTTTATATAGTTCTGTTAGTTTTATATATTTTTATATAGTTTTATATAGTGTTATATAGTTTTATAGAGGTTTATTTAATTTTACATAGTTTTGTTAGTTTTATACAGATTTACATAGTTTTATAGGGTATTATATAGTTTTATATAGTACTATATAGTTTTATATAATTTTAATAGTTTTATATAGTATTATATAGTTTTTTATAGTTTTATATAGTTTTGTTAGTTTTATATAGGTTTATATAGTTTTATATAGTTTTATATAGTTTTATTAGTATTATATAGTTTTATATAGTTTTATATAGTTTTATATAGTTTTATATAGTTTTATATAGTTTTATATAGTTTTATTAGTTTTATACAGTTTTATATAGTACTATATAGTATTATATAATTTTAATAGTTTTATATAGTTTTATATAGTTTTATATAGTTTTATATAGTTTTATATAGTTTTATTAGTTTTATATAGTTTTATATAGTTTTATATAGTTTTATATAGTTTTATATAGTTTTATATAGTTTTATATAGTTTTATATAGGCTTACTAGTTTTATATAGTTTTGTTTGTTTTGTATAGTTTTATATAGTTTTATATAGTTTTATAGAGTTTTATATAGTTTTATATAGTTTTGTTAGTTTTATATAGTTTTATATACTTTTATAGAGTTTTATATAGTTTTATATAGTTTTGTTAGTTTTATATAGTTTTATATAGTTTTATATAGTACTATATAGTTTTTATAGTTTTATTAGTTTTATATAGTTTTATATAGTCTTGTTAGTTTTATATAGGTTTATATAGTTTTTATAGTTTTATATAGTTTTATACAGTTTTATATAATACTATATAGTTTTATATAATTTTTAAAGTTTTATATAGTTTTATATAGTTATATTAGTTTCATGTAATCTTATATTGTTTTATATAATTTTATATAGTTTTATATAGTTTTATTAGTTTTATGTAATTTTATATAGTTTTATATAGTTTTATATTGTTTTATATAGTTTTATATAGTGTTACATTGTTTTATATAGTTTTATATAGTTTTATATAGTTTTATATAGTTTTATATAGTTTTGTAGAGTTTTATAAAGTTTTATATAGTTTTATATAGTTTTATATAGCTTTATATAGTTTTATATAGTTTTATATAGTTTTATATATTTTTATATAGTTTTGTTAGTTATATATAGTTTTATATAGTTTTATATAGGTTTATATATTTTTATATAGCTTTATGTAGTTTTATATAATTTTATATAGTTTTATATAGTTTTATAAGTGTTATATAGTTTTATAGAGTTTGATATAGTTTTATATAGTTTTATATAGTTTTATATACTTTTTTAGAGGTTTATATAGTTTTGTATAGTTTTATTAGTAGTTTATTGTTTTATATAGGGTTGTATAGTTTTATACTGTTTTATATAGTTTTATATAGTTTTATATAGTATTGTATTATTTTATACAGTTTTATTAGTTTTATGTAGTTCTATATAGTTTTATACATTTTTATACTGTTTTATAGAGTTTTATATTGTTTTATATAGCTTTATATAGTTTTGCTCAGTTTTATATAGTTTTATATAGTTTTATATAGTTTTATACAGTTTTATATTGTTTTATATAGTTTTATATAGTTTTTTATAGTTTTATATAGTTTTGTTTGTTTCTTATAGTTTTATATAGTTTTATATACTTTTAAATAGTTATGCATAGTTTTATAGAGTTTTATATATTTTTATATAGTTTGATATTGTTTGATATAGTTTTATAGAGTTTTATAAAGTTTTATATTGTTTTATATAGTTTTGTTAGTTTTATATATTTTTATATAGTTTTATATAGTTTTATATAGTTTTGTTAGTTTTGTATATTTTATATAGTTTTATATAGTTTTATACAGTTTTATATAGTGTTATATAGTTTTATACAGTTTTATATAGTTTAAATACTTTTATATAGTTTTATAATATTTTATATAGTTTTATATAGTTTTATATAGTTTGATATTGTTTAATATAGTTTTATAGAGTTTTATAAAGTTTTATATTGTTTTATATAGTTTTGTTAGTTTTATATATTTTTATATAGTTTTATATAGTTTTATATAGTTTTATAGAGGTTTATATAGTTTTATATAGTTTATTATAGTTTTATATTGGTTTGTTAGTATTATATAGTTTTATATAGTTTTATATAGTTTTATATAGTTTTGTAGAGTTTTATAAAGTTTTATATAATTTTATATAATTTTATTAGTTTTATATATTTTTATATAGTTTTATATAGTTTTATATAGTTTTATATAGTTCTATAGAGTTTTATATAGTTTTATATAGTTTCATATAGTTTTGTTAGTTTTATATAGTTTTATTAGTTTTATAAAGTTTTATATAGTTTTATATATTTTTATATAGTTTTATACAGTTTTATATAGTTTTATAGAGGTTTATATAGTTTTATATAGTTTATTATAGTTTTATATTGGTTTGTTAGTATTATATAGTTTTATATAGTTTTATATAGTTTTATATAGTTTTGTAGAGTTTTATAAAGTTTTATATAATTTTATATAATTTTATTAGTTTTATATATTTTTATATAGTTTTATATAGTTTTATATAGTTCTATAGAGTTTTATATAGTTTTATATAGTTTTATATAGTTTTGTTAGTTTTATATAGTTTTATTAGTTTTATAAAGTTTTATATAGTTTTATATATTTTAATATAGTTTTATATAGTTTTATAGAGGTTTATATAGTTTTACCTAGTTTTATTAGTTTTATACAGTTTTGTATAGTTTTATATAGTTCTATAGAGTTTTATATAGGTTTATATAGTTTTGTTAGTTTTATATAGTTTTTTATAGTTTTACATAGTTTTATATAGCTTCTTATAGTTTTACATAGTATTATATAGCTTTATATAGTTTTATATAGTTTTATATAGTTTTGTTAGTTATATATAGTTTTATATAGTTTTATATAGGTTTATATATTTTTATATAGCTTTATATAGTTTTACATAGTTTTATATAGTTTTATATAGTTTTATATAGTTTTATATAGTTTTATATAGTGTTATATAGTTTTATAGAGTTTTATATAGTTTTAGAAAGTTTTATATAGTTTTATATAGTTTTATATAGTTTTATATAGTTTTATATACTTTTTTACAGGTTTATATAGTTTTATATAGTTTTGTTAGTTTTATTAGTTTTATACAGTTTTATATAGTACTATATAGTTTTATATAATTTTAATAGTTTTATATAGTTTTATATAGTTTTTTGTAGTTTTATGTAGTTTTATTAGTTTTATATAGTTATATATAGTTTTATATAGTTTTATATAGTTTTATAAGGTACTGTATAGTTCTATATAGATTTATATAGTTTTGTTAGTTTTATATAGTTTTGTATAGTTTTATATAGTTTTATATAGTTTTATAGAGTTTTATACAGTTTTATATAGTTTTGTTAGTTTTATATAGTTTTATATAGTTTTATATAGTTCTATATAGTTTTATATAGTTTTATATAGTGTTATATAGTTCTATAGAGTTTTATATAGGTTTATATAGTTTTTTTAGTTTTATACAGTTTTATATAGTTTTATATAGTTTTATAGAGTTTTATATAGTTTAATATAGTTTTATTAGTTTTATATAGTTTTATATAGTTCTATATAGTTTTATATAATTTTAATAGTTTTATATAGTTATATATAGTTTTTTATAGTTTTATATATTTTTATATAGTTTTATACAGGTTTATATATTTTTATATAGCTTTATATAGTTTTATATAGTTTTATATAGTTTTATATAGTTTCATATAGTTTTATATAGTGTTATATAGTTTTATAGAGTTTTATATAGTTTTATATAGTTTTATATAGTTTTGTTAGTTTTATTAGTATTATACAGTTTCATATAGTACTATATAGTTTTATATAATTTTATTACTTTTATATAGTTTTATATAATTTTATATAGTTTATATGGTTTTATATAGTTTTATATAGTTTTATATAGTTCTATAGAGTTTTATATAGGTTTATATAGTTTTGTTAGTTTTATATAGTTTTATATAGTTTTATATAGTTTTATGTAGTTTTATATAGTTCTATAGAGTTTTATATAGGTTTATATAGTTTTGTTAGTTTTATATAGTTTTATATAGTTCTATAGAGTTTTATATAGTTTTATATAGTTTTATATAGTTTTATATAGTTTTATTAGTTTTATATAGTTTTATATAGTACTATATAATTTTATATAGTTTTATATAATTTTATATTGTTTTATATGGTTTTATATAGTTTTATATAGTTTTATATTGTTCTATAGAGTTTTATACAGGTTTATATAGTTTTGTTAGTTTTATATAGTTTTATATGGTGTTAAATAGTTTTATATAGTTTCATATAGTGCCGTATAGTTTTATATAGTTTTATATAGTTTTGTTAGTTTTATATAGTTTTATATAGTTTTATATAGTTTTATACAGTTTTATATAGTTTTGTTAGTTTTATATAGTTTTATATCGTTTTATATAGTTTTATATAGTTTTATACAGTTTTCCACAGTTTTATGTAATTTTATATACTTTTAAACAGTCTTATTAGTTTTTTATTGTTTTATATAGTGTTGTATAGTTTTAATCAGTTTCATATAGTTTTATACAGATTTATAAAGTCTTATATAGTTTTATTAGATTTATATAGCTGTATAAAGTTTTATGTACCATTATATAGTTTTATATAGTTTTATATAGTTTTATATAGTTTTATATAGTTTTATATAGTATTATATAGTTTTATATAGCTTTATTAGTTTTATATAGTTTTATATTATTTTATTTAGTTTTATTAGTTTTTATTGTTATACATAGTTTTGTATAGTTTTATTAGTTTTATATAGTTTTATATAGTTTTATATAGTATTATTAGTTTTATACACTTTTATATAGTTTAATATAGTTTTATATTGCTTTATATAGCTTCATATGGTTTTATATAGTTTTATATAGTTTTGTTAATTTTTATATAGTTTTATATAGTATTGTATAATTTTATATAGTTTTATTAGTTTTATATAGTTCTATATAGTTTTATACATTTTTATACTGTTTTATATAGTTTTATATTGTTTTATATAGCTTTATATAGTCTTGCACAGTTTTATATAGTTTTATATAGTTTTATACAGTTTTATATAGTTATATATTGTTTTATATAGTATTATATAGGTTTTTATAGTTTCACATAATTTTATAAGTTATTTATAGTTTTATATAGTTTTACATTCTTTTATATAGTTTTCTATCGCTTTATACAGTTTTATACAGTTTTATATGGTATTATATCGTTTTATATAGTATTATATAGGTTTTTATAGTTTTACATAATTTTATAAGTTATTTATAGTTTTATATAGTTTTACATTCTTTTATATAGTTTTCTATCGCTTTATATAGTTTTATATAGTTTTATATAGTTTTGTATAGTTTTACATAGTTTTATATAGTTTTATACAGTTTTATATAGTGTTATTTAGTTTTATATAGTTTTATATAGTTTTATATAGTTTTGTATAGTTTTACATAGTTTTACATAGTTTTATATAGTTTTATATAGTGTTATATAGTTTTATAGAGGTTTATATAGGTTTATATAGTTTTGTTAGTTTTATATAGTTTTACATAGTTTTATATAGTTTTATATAGATTTATATAGTTTTATATAGTTTTATATAGTTTTACATAGTTTTATATAGTGTTGTATAGTTTTTATCAGTTGCATATAGTTTTATACAGATTTATAAAGTCTTATATAATTTTATTAGATTTATATAGTTTTATATAGTTTTGTTAGTTTTATATAGTTTTATATAGTTTTATATAGTTTTATATAGTTTTGTTAGTTTTCTATACTTTTATATAGTTTTATATAGTTTTGTATAGTTTTATTTGTTGTTTGTTGTTTTATATAGGGTTGTATAGTTTTATACAGTTT
This sequence comes from Nomia melanderi, assembly GCF_051020985.1. Lineage (NCBI taxonomy): Eukaryota > Metazoa > Arthropoda > Insecta > Hymenoptera > Halictidae > Nomia > Nomia melanderi. The sequence goes on along the minus strand of NW_027475466.1, from coordinate 35,208 downwards.
AATATAGTTTTATATAGTTTTATATAGTATTGTATAATTTTATAGAGTTTTATTAGTTTTATATAGTTCTATATAGTTTTCTACATTTTTATACTGTTTTATATAGTTTTACACAGTTTTATATAGTTTTTTATAGTTTTTTATAGTTTTATACAGTTTTATAAAGTTATATATAGTTTTATATAGTACTATATAGTTTTATATAGTTTTATTAGTTTTATTTGGTTTTATATAGTTTTATATAGTTTTATATAGTTTTGTTGGTTTTATATAGCTTTATATAGTTTTATAGAGTTTTATATAGTTTTATAGAGTTTTATATAGTTTTATATAGTTTTATATAGTTTTATATAGTTTTGTATAGTTTTACATAGTTTTACATAGTTTTATATAGTTTTATATAGTGTTATATAGTTTTATAGAGGTTTATATAGGTTTATATAGTTTTGTTAGTTTTATATAGTTTTACATAGTTTTATATAGTTTTATATAGATTTATATAGTTTTATATAGTTTTATATAGTTTTACATAGTTTTATATAGTGTTGTATAGTTTTTATCAGTTGCATATAGTTTTATACAGATTTATAAAGTCTTATATAATTTTATTAGATTTATATAGTTTTATATAGTTTTGTTAGTTTTATATAGTTTTATATAGTTTTATATAGTTTTATATAGTTTTGTTAGTTTTCTATACTTTTATATAGTTTTATATAGTTTTGTATAGTTTTATTTGTTGTTTGTTGTTTTATATAGGGTTGTATAGTTTTATACAGTTTAATATAGTTTTATATAGTTTTATATAGTATTGTATAATTTTATAGAGTTTTATTAGTTTTATATAGTTCTATATAGTTTTCTACATTTTTATACTGTTTTATATAGTTTTACACAGTTTTATATAGTTTTTTATAGTTTTTTATAGTTTTATACAGTTTTATAAAGTTATATATAGTTTTATATAGTACTATATAGTTTTATATAGTTTTATTAGTTTTATTTGGTTTTATATAGTTTTATATAGTTTTATATAGTTTTGTTGGTTTTATATAGCTTTATATAGTTTTATAGAGTTTTATATAGTTTTATAGAGTTTTATATAGTTTTATATAGTTTTATATAGTTTTATATAGTTTTATATAGTTTTATATAGTTTCATAGTTTTATAGAGTTTTATATAGGTTTATTTAATTTTATAGAGATTTATAAAGTTTTATATAGTTTTATTAGATTTACACATAGTTTTATATAGTTTTATATGGTATTATATAGTTTTATATAGTTTTATTTGTTTTACATAGTTCTATATAGTTTTATATTGTTTTATATAGCTTCATATAGTTTTATATAGCTTTATATAGTTTTATATTGTTTTATATAGATTTATATAGTTGTGCACAGTGTTATATAGTTTTATATAGTTTTATTAGTTTTATATAGTTTTATAAAGTTTTGTATAGTTTTACATTGTTTTATATACTTTTATATAGTTTTATATAGTTTTATATAGTTCTGTTAGTTTTGTAGAGTTTCATATAGTTCTATATAGTTTTGTTAGTTTTATATTGTTTTATATAGTTTTGTTAGTTTTATTTGGTTTTATATAGTTTTGTATGTTTTATATAGTTTTATATAGTTTTGTTAGTTTTATATAATTTTATATAGTTTTAAATAGTTTTATACAGTTTTACATAGTTTTATGTAATTTTATATAGTTTTATATAGTTTTATTCGTTTTTTATTGTTTTATATAGTTTTTATCAGTTTCATATAGTTTTATACAGATTTATAAAGTCTTATATAGTTTTATTAGATTTATATAGCTGTATAAAGTTTTATGTAGCATTATATAGTTTTATATAGTTTTATATAGTTTCATATAGTTTTAAATAGTTTTGTATAGTTTTATATAGTTTTATATAGTTTTGTTAGTTTTATATAGTTTTATATAGTTTTGTTAGTTTTATATAGTTTTATATAGTTTTATAAGGTACTATATAGTTCTATATAGATTTATATAGTTTTGTTAGTTTTATATAGTTTTATATAGTTTTATAGAGTTTTATACAGTTTTATATAGTTTTGTTAGTTTTATATAGTTTTATATAGTTTTATATAGTTCTATATAGTTTTATATAGTTTTATATAGTGTTATATAGTTCTATAGAGTTTTATATAGGTTTATATAGTTTTGTTAGTTTTATACAGTTTTATATAGTTTTATATAGTTTTATAGAGTTTTATATAGTTTTATATAGTTTTATTAGTTTTATATAGTTTTATATAGTACTATATAGTTTTATATAATTTTATTAGTTTTATATAGTTTTATATAATTTTATATAGTTTTATATGGTTTTATATAGTTTTATATAGTTTTATATAGTTCTATAGAGTTTTATATAGGTTTATATAGTTTTGTTAGTTTTATATAGTTTTATATAGTTTTATATAGTTTTATGTAGTTTTATATAGTTCTATAGAGTTTTATATAGGTTTATATAGTTTTGTTAGTTTTATATAGTTTTATATAGTTCTATAGAGTTTCATACAGTTTTATAGAGTTTTATATAGTTTTATATAGTTTTCTTAGTTTTATATAGTTTTATATAGTACTATATAATTTTATATAGTTTTATATAATTTTATATTGTTTTATATGGTTTTATATAGTTTTATATAGTTTTATATCGTTTTATATAGTTTTATATAGTTTTATATAGTTTTATACAGTTTTCCACAGTTTTATGTAATTTTATATAGTTTTAAACAGTTTTATTAGTTTTTCATTGTTTTATATAGTGTTGTATAGTTTTAATCAGTTTCATATAGTTTTATACAGATTTATAAAGTCTTATATAGTTTTATTAGATTTATATAGCTGTATAAAGTTTTATGTACCATTATATAGTTTTATATAGTTTTATATAGTTTTATATAGTTTTATATAGTTTTATATTGTATTATATAGTTTTATATAGTATTATATAGTTTTATATAGTTTTATATAGTTTTATATAGTTTTATATAGTTCTATAGAATTTAATATAGGTGTATATAGTTTTGTTAGTCTTATAAGGTTTTATAGAATTTTAAATAGTTTGGTTAGTTTTGTATAGTTTTATATTTTTTTATATGGTTCTTTAGAGTTTTATATATGTTTATATAGTTTTGTTAGTTTTATATAGTTCTATCTAGTTTTATATAGTACTATATAGTTTTATATAGTTTTATTAGTTTTATATATTTTTATATATTTTTTTATAGTTTTATATTGTTTTGTTAGTTTTACATAGTTTTATATACTTTTATGAAGTTTTATATGGTTTTACATTGTTTTATTTAGTTTTCTTAGTTTTATATGGTTTTATATAGTTTTATTTAGTTTTGTTAGTGTTATATAGTTTTATATAGTTTTGTTAGTTTTATAGAGTTTTATATAGTTTTATAGAGGTTTATAGAGTTTTATATAGTTTTATATAGTTTTATACAGTTTTATATAGTTATATATTGTTTTATATAGTATTATATAGGTTTTTATAATTTCACATAATTTTATAAGTTGTTTATAGTTTTATATAGTTTTACATTTTTTTATATAGTTTTCTATCGCTTTATACAGTTTTATACAGTTTTATATGGTATTATATAGTTTTATGTAGTATTATATAGGTTTATAGAGTTTATATAGTTTTGTCAGTTTTATATAGTTTTATATAGTTTTATATGGTTTTATATAGTTTTATAGAGTTTTATACAGTTTTATATAGTTTTATATAGTTTTATATAGTTTTATATAGTTTTGTTATTTTTATATAGTTTTATATTGTTTTATAGAGTTTTACATAGTTTTATATAGTTTTATATAGTTTTATATAGTTTTATATAGTTTTGTTATTTTTATATAGTTTTATATTGTTTTATAGAGTTTTACATAGTTTTATATAGTTTTATATAGTTTTATATAGTTTTATATAGTGTTATATAGTTTTATATAATTTTGTTAGTTTTATATAGTTTTATATGGTACTATACAGTTTTATATAGTATTATTAGTTTTATACAATTTTATATAGTTTTATTAGTTTTATATAGTTCTATATAGTTTTATACATTTTTATACTGTTTTATATAGTTTTATATTGTTTTATATAGCTTTATATAGTCTTGCACAGTTTTATATAGTTTTACATAGTTTTATATGGTTTTATATAGTTTTGTTAGTTTTGAATAGTTTTATATAGTTTCATATAGTTTTATATAGTTTTATATAGTTTTATTTAGTTTTATAGAGATTTATAAAGTTTTATATAGTATTATATAGTTTTATATAGTTACATATAGTTTTATATAGTATTATATAGGTTTTTATAGTTTTACATAATTTTATAAGTTATTTATAGTTTTACATAGTTTTACATAGTTTTATATAGTTTTATATAGTGTTATATAGTTTTATAGAGGTTTATATAGGTTTATATAGTTTTGTTAGTTTTATATAGTTTTACATAGTTTTATATAGTTTTATATAGTTTTATATAGTTTTATATAGTTTTATATAGTTTTACATAGTTTTATATAGTGTTGTATAGTTTTAATCAGTTGCATATAGTTTTATACAGATTTATAAAGTCTTATATAATTTTATTAGATTTATATAGTTTTATATAGTTTTGTTAGTTTTATATAGTTTTATATCGTTTTATATAGTTTTATATAGTTTTATATAGTTTTATATAGTTTTATATAGTTTTACACTGTTTTATATAGTTTTTTATAGTTTTTTATAGTTTTATACAGTTTTATAAAGTTATATATAGTTTTATATAGTACGATATAGTTTTATATAGTTTTATTAGTTTTATTTGGTTTTATATAGTTTTATATAGTTTTATATAGTTTTGTTGGTTTTATATAGCTTTATATAGTTTTATAGAGTTTTATATAGTTTTATAGAGTTTTATATAGTTTTATATAGTTTTATATACTTTTATATAGTTTTATATAGTTTTATATAGTTTCATATAGTTTTATAGAGTTTTATATAGGTTTATTTAGTTTTATAGAGATTTATAAAGTTTTATATATTTTTATTAGATTTACATAGTTTTATATAATTTTATATGGTATTATATAGTTTTATATAGTTTTATTTGTTTTACATAGTTCTATATAGTTTTATATTGTTTTATATAGCTTCATATAGTTTTATATAGCTTTATATAGTTTTATATTGTTTTATATAGATTTATATAGTTGTGCACAGTTTTATATAGTTTTATATAGTTTTATTAGTTTTATATAGTTTTATAAAGTTTTGTATAGTTTTACATAGTTTTATATAGTTTTATATAGTTTTATATAGTTTTATATAGTTTTGTTAGTTTTGTAGAGTTTTCTATAGTTCTATATAGTTTTGTTAGTTTTATATTGTTTTATACAGTTTTGTTAGTTTTATTTGGTTTTATATAGTTTTGTATGTTTTATATAGTTTTATATAGTTTTGTTAGTTTTATATAATTTTATATAGTTTTAAATAGTTTTATACAGTTTTACATAGTTTTATGTAATTTTATATAGTTTTATATAGTTTTATTAGTTTTTTATTGTTTTATATAGTTTTGTATAGTTTTTATCAGTTTCATATAGTTTTATACAGATTTATAAAGTCTTATATAGTTTTATTAGATTTATATAGCTGTATAAAGTTTTATGTAGCATTATATAGTTTTATATAGTTTTATATAGTTTTATATAGTTTTATATAGTTTTATATAGTTTTGTTGGTTTTATATAGCTTTATATAGTTTTATAGAGTTTTATATAGTTTTATAGAGTTTTATATAGTTTTATATAGTTTTATATAGTTTTATATAGTTTTATATAGTTTTATATAGTTTCATATAGTTTTATAGAGTTTTATATAGGTTTATTTAGTTTTATAGAGATTTATAAAGTTTTATATATTTTTATTAGATTTACATAGTTTTATATAATTTTATATGGTATTATATAGTTTTATATAGTTTTATTTGTTTTACATAGTTCTATATAGTTTTATATTGTTTTATATAGCTTCATATAGTTTTATATAGCTTTATATAGTTTTATATTGTTTTATATAGATTTATATAGTTGTGCACAGTTTTATATAGTTTTATATAGTTTTATTAGTTTTATATAGTTTTATAAAGTTTTGTATAGTTTTACATAGTTTTATATAGTTTTATATAGTTTTATATAGTTTTATATAGTTTTGTTAGTTTTGTAGAGTTTTCTATAGTTCTATATAGTTTTGTTAGTTTTATATTGTTTTATACAGTTTTGTTAGTTTTATTTGGTTTTATATAGTTTTGTATGTTTTATATAGTTTTATATAGTTTTGTTAGTTTTATATAATTTTATATAGTTTTAAATAGTTTTATACAGTTTTACATAGTTTTATGTAATTTTATATAGTTTTATATAGTTTTATTAGTTTTTTATTGTTTTATATAGTTTTGTATAGTTTTTATCAGTTTCATATAGTTTTATACAGATTTATAAAGTCTTATATAGTTTTATTAGATTTATATAGCTGTATAAAGTTTTATGTAGCATTATATAGTTTTATATAGTTTTATATAGTTTTATATAGTTTTATATAGTTTTATATAGTTTTATATAGTATTATATAGTTTTATATAGTATTGTTGCGCTGGGCGGATCCTAGGGTGCTCGCCCGCGACATGTTTATTTACAATGTTCTTATTTACACTAATATTTACAATTTCATACAAATATTACAGAATGTAGTCTATTGCTCAACACGTCTATTCTCGTCAACGTTCGCTCAAAGACTACTCGTTTGTCTTCGTTTACTCTGACTAACTCCTTAGCGACCAGTTTATTTCAACCCCCTTCAGATCCTAAGGGTTGGTTCAGCCGTGCGTGCTAGAGGGACGAGTTCGATACATCGCAACCTCGTTAATTCGATGTATCGCAACATTGCCCTCCTCCTTCGTTGAGCGGTCGTCCCGACCGCGTCAAACTTTACTGTCAGCAATTTCAGTCCGACGACTGTGAACGTCTTCAGTCCGATAACGCTAACCTCTGTCGCTTCCTTCTGTCAGTGAAGCCGGCCTGCAACCACGTGGTACCTCTGCCTGAAGAGTAGGTAAAACCAAATTAATTCCTTTACCTAGGTGGTCTCTCAGATAGTAACGTCCTGACATTCGTCCTCCGTCTCAGGGGAAAACCACCAAAAACCCTGAGCAAGACGCCGGTACTCGATCCTCCGAAGAATTCTTCTCCGGGTAATCCTGGATCACTCATTCCTCGCCCTTCCACATTGAGTCCTTCTTTCTTGTATTTATAGTCTTCTTTCCTCCAGGCTTCTCGGGTGAATTTCCCCTAGCCGTCGAGAAACCTTCCCTCGGATGTTCCCCCAAGGAAACCTTCTCCTGAACCCTTTATTTGGGGCTCCCGAACACCACTCTTTCGTGAACCGACTCCTGGCGCTGCACGCCGCTATTGAAATGCAGCCTCAGAAGATGAGGGGACACCCTCCTAAGAGAATGTCACTTCCTCATAACAACCTTGGCCGGTTCGGCCGCAAAGGAAGGAAAGCCTCCGCTGCCAGAAGGAAAATTCTTTCCCTAGTCTTCAGCGACGACAAGTCCTCTTCTTGGGCGAAGAATGTCGATCATTGTCCTTTGATTTCTTCAAATTCGTTGTTCTTGAATCGAACCGGGCAAGCCGATTGACATGTACAATCCGCAGTTTCTTTCTAGGGGAACGGACAATCCTATAGATTAGGTCATTCAATCGTTGAACAACCTCGTATGGTCCTTCCCAGTCAAATTGCAAGTTGGGACATTTCCCTTTTGTTCTTTTCGGATTGTACAACCAGACCTTCTCTCCTTGGGCAAATGAGATCGGCCGTGCACGGGAATCGTACCATGATTTTGCTTTGTTGCTACATATCCGCAACCTCTCTCGTACAAAGTTGTGAGTTTCAGCAAGTCTTGCTCGGTATTCTTCGACGTACGTCTTCTTATTCGTTAAAGCACTTGGTGAAGTCCCTCTCAACAGGTCTAACGGAAGACGCAGCTCTCTGCCCATGAAAACCATAGATGGAGTCAATCCTGTGGTTTCATGTCTGGAGGTCCGGTATGCAAGAAGAAACGTTGGAATCCATTCGTCCCAATCTTTCTGATGTTCTGAAACAAACTGGGACAGATACTGCAGCAAAGTTCTAATCATCCGCTCTACGAGTCCATCCGACTGAGGGTGTAAGGGAGTTGTCCTCGTCTTCTTTATCCCCAGCATCTTCATCAGTTCCTTGAAGATGGAAGATTCGAAACTCCGACCCTGATCAGAGTGCAACTCTAGCGGCACTCCATACCGGCTGATCACCTGTTCCAACAACGCTCTTGCAATCGTTGTCGCCTGCTGGTTTGGTAGCGCAATCTCCTCCCGCCACTTCGAAAAATAATCTACCACAACCAGCGCGTACCTGTTTCCGGCCGAAGACCTGGGCAAGGGACCCACAGTGTCGAGCGCGATCCTCTCAAATGGTGCCCCGACATTGTAAACCTTCATGGCCCCTATTCCCCTCTCTTTGGGGCCCTTCTTCAGCCCTCCACGACACCACTCGTCGACGGCTTTCCGGTGATCCAACCAGAAGAATCTCTGACGAACTTTGGCCAGCGTCTTCTTGATTCCAAAATGGCCACCTGATGGTGCGTCGTGGCATTGCTTCGAAACCTCTTCAACCTTGCTCTTCGGCACAACCAGAAGCCAAGAAACTTGTTTCCCATCGGCAGATTCCCATTTCCTGCACAAGAGACCTTCCTTGATTTCCAGGGAATCCCAAATTGCCCACAAGTATTTCGTTTCCGGCGAGGAAGACGAAAGTTCCGACCAGCTTGGTTTCGTTTCTTCTTGTTTCTTCAAGAATACCAAGCCAATTTCATCGTCTTCCTCTTGAGCTTTTCTCCACTCGTCTAACTGTTCGTTTCTATGTGTGGTCCTGAGGAGACAGTGTTCGTTTGCACTCTCTTTTTCTTCCAAACGGGAGCAACGCTTACATTGTTCCCCACATGGTCTTCTTGAAAGGCTATCCGCATTTCCATGTATATTTCCTGCTCTGTATTTAATTTCAAATTGGTACTCCTGTAATCGTTCGATCCAACGCGCCGTTTGACCTTCTGGATTCTTGAAATTCAGGAGCCAGGTCAGAGCTGCATGATCTGTGCGGATAAGGAATTTTCGTCCATAAAGATAGTGATGGAAATGCTCTATGGACTTGACTATGGCCAAGAGTTCCTTTCGGGTCACACAATAATTTCTCTCTGCTTTCCCCAGCGTCTTGGAGAAATACGCGATGACCCTCTCCTCTCCGTTTTGTATTTGTGACAGGACTGCTCCGATGGCAAAATTCGAGGCATCGGTATCCAAAACGAAGTCCGCGTCCATCCAAGGGTACGCCAAAACAGGTGTCTCTTCTAATCTCCTCTTCAGCTCTTCGAACGCCTCTTGACACTCTTCCGTCCACACGAAGTCCATCTTCTCTTCCGTCAGTCGGTGTAGCGGTCGTGCGATACGCGAGAAACCCTGCACGAATTTTCTATAGTACGTGCAGAGTTCAAGAAAGCTTCGTAGTTCAGTCTTGTTCTTGGGAATCGGCCATTCACGTACCGCAGAAATCTTCTCCGGATCCGTTTTAACTCCTTGACTGGATACGACATGTCCCAGGTATGCCACTTCGTTGCGGAAGAAGCTACATTTCTTCGGGTTCATCAAAAGCTTTACTTCGCGCAGGCGGGTGAACACCTCTTTTAAGCGTTGTACTTCCTCTTCGAAGGTTCGTCCATAGACAATTATATCGTCCAAGTACACTAGACAAATCTTCCAAGTCAGATCAGCGAGAACAGTTTCCATGAGTCTTTCGAAGGTAGCTGGAGCATTACACAGCCCAAATGGCATCACTTTGAATTGCCACAATCCAGAGCCTGTGCAAAATGCGGTCTTCTCACGATCCCTTTTATCGACAGGAATCTGCCAATATCCACTTTGGAGATCAATTGTTGAGAACCAAGAAGATCCAGAAAGGGCGTTCAAGGTGTCTTCTATCCTGGGCAGCGGATAGGAGTCCTTCTTGGTAATTTCATTAAGTCGACAATTGGCGAAGACCAGAGGCTTTTCGACTCTTCTATCACCCCTTGCTTCTGCATCTTCGCCAATAATTCGTCAACTTCGGCACGGCGACAGAACGGTAAACGTCGTGGTGCCTGCTTGATCGGAGCGTGATCTCCCGTGTTGATCCTGTGCCGCACGACCTCACACTTTCCCACTTGCTCGGGGTTTTCGGCAAAAACGTCTTGAAATTCTTGTAATAGTCGGCGAAACCTCTTCCTTTCTTCTTCAGTAAGTTGTCCGGAACAACGGGAGTACAAGGCCTGCAGATGTACAGGTACGACCACCTCCTCTTGTGATTTTTCTTGCAGGAACAGCTCCTCTCCATTAATAGATAGCGTACCCGAGGCGAAGTCAATTTTACTCGCATGCTTTTGGAGGAAGTTGCTTCCCAAAATGCATTCTTCTTTCATGTGTATTAGTAAGAATTCTTCTTCCGTCTGGAAGTTTCCAATTTTCAGAGGGAATCGCTCTTTTCCGAAAATTTTCAGATTTTCTCCCGAAACCGAGAAGACTCTCACGTTTCCTGCACCCGCCGCGTTAAGTGTTTCCCTGGGACCGAACTTGTTTGCTGATAACAGATTTACATAGGATCCGGTATCAATGATGATCTTGCATTTTCTTCCATTGATGAATCCCTTGATGCTCATCTTCTCCTGAGGGTTCACTCTTCGGACGACGGGGGTAGGAGAACTTGAAGTCGGAGGCTCCTCCATTACTCCGACCTTTTCCCGTTTCCCTTCTTCGGTTTCTCTGTTTTTCCCATCCGACAATCCCGTTGAAAGTGTCCGCTTTTCCCGCAGACCCAGCACTCCTTCTGCTTCTCGGGCCTCTTCGAGGAACCTTGCCACCTGGTCCGACTTCTGTACGTCATGTCCGGTCGATCATCCTGCGAGGCGCCTTCTCGAGCCGCATTGCACTCAAAAACACGGGGCACAGATTTTAGTACCCGCACTTCATCAGCGGTGACCTCTGAAGTGCTCTCGACGGCTTCGATCTCCAGGGCCCGAATAACGGCAGCCCTGAGAAATGCAAACCCGCCGAGTCTTAACGCTCTTTTCATGTCTTCATTGGCCAGAGCTGACACGAACTGGGAGGCCGCCAGTTTGTCCCTGATCTCGGCAGGGCATTCACAAAAGGCGGCCTGCGCCAACCTTTCTATCTCCCTGGCCAAATCGGAAATGGGCTCTCCTTTCCGCTGTTTGTAATTTTGGAATAAAACGAAATTTAAATTCGTTATATTTTTCGTTCCATAACGGAACTCCAGTCCCGAAACGATCGCGGTGTAATTCTGTAAACTACCAGCGGGAAGGGAAGTGAGTACACTACGAGCCGAACCCTCCAGCGATGAAACCAAGGCCAACGCCTTCCTTGGTTCATCCCACCTGTTCGCTGCAGCCACAGCCTCAAATTGAAGGTGGTACTCATTCCACCCATTTCTTCCATCGAAAACGGGCGGTCTCACGACATATCCCAGATCCGGTATGCCGCGAGGTCCGTTGTTGCCTTCGACAGGCGGAGTCGACTGCACAGCTGGCTGAGACGGAGCCGCGAGTGCGAACGGGTCAGCCGTTACAGAGTCGCGACTTACAGACGAGGTCACCGTTATGATCCTCTGTGCTAAAGTCTCTAAATTGGAAGTGATAACCTGATGGTTCGCTTCCATCGCTGCGATCCTTCCTTCTAAGGCGGCTTCACGGGCTACTAGGGCCGTCCTACAAGAACATTCTTTTATATAGTTTTCTATCGCTTTATATAGTTTGATATAGTTTTATATTGTTTTATTAGATTTACATAGTTTAATATAGTTTTATATGCTTTTATATAGTTTTATATAATTTTATATAGCTCAATGTTGTTTTATATAGTTTTATATAGTTTTATATAGTTTTATATAGTATTATATAGTTTTACATAGTTTTATTAGTTTTTATACAGTTTTATTGGTTTTATATAGTTTTATATTATTTTATATAGTTTTATTAGTTTTATATTGTTTTATATAGTTTTGTGTAGTTTTATATAGTTTTACATAGTTTTATATAGTTTTATATTGTTTTATACACTTTTATATAGATTTACATAGTTTTATAAAGTTTTATATAGTTTTATATAGTTTTATATAGTTTTACATATTTTTATATAGTTTTATACAGTTTTATTAGTTTTAAATAGATTTATATGGTTTTATATAGTTTTATATAGTTTTATATAGTTTTATTAGTTTTTTATACTTTCATATTGTTTTGTATAGTTTCATACAGTTTCATATAGTTTTATATAGTTTTATATGGCTTTATGTTGCTATATGAGTTTCAAGAGTTTTATATAGTTTTATATAGTTTTATATAGTTTTATATAGTTTTATATAGTTTTATATAGTTTTATATACTTTTCTATAGTTTTATATAGCTTAATATAGCTTAATATAGCTTTACATAGTTTTACATAGTTTTACATAGTTTCACATACTTTTATATAGTTTTATATACCATTATATAGTGTTCGTCAGGTTTATATAGTTTTACATAGTTTTGTATAGTTTTATATAGTTTTTTATAATTTTATATAGTTTTATATAGTTTTATATTGTTATATTTAGTTTTGTATAGTTTTATATAGTTTTATATAATTTTATATAGTTTTATATAGAAGTATATAGTTTTATATAGTTTTATGTAGCCTTATATATTTTTATATTGTTTGATACAGTTTGATATAGTTTCGCATTGGTTTATGTAGCTTTATAGATATTGCACAAAAGAGATATGGATCTGCGTTATGCGTGGAAATGATGATAGTAACCGTAAGGCCGAGAAGCGATCTGGATCTGTGTTATGCGAGTACACTTTCATCTTAGCCATAAGGCCGGGAAGTGAACAAGTACCGGCATCACAACGAGACATATAGCTGCTGGGCTTTAATGGTATGGTCAAAGTGTACTCGCATAACACACATCCAGATCGCTTCTCGGCCTTATGGCTCAGATCAAAGTGTACTCGAATAACACAAATCCAGGTCTCTAGGCGGCCTTATGGCTAACATCAAAGTGTACTCGCATAAAAAACATCCTGATCGCTTCTCGGAATTATGGCAAAGATCAAAGTGTACTCGCATAACACACATCCAGATCTCTTCTCGGCCTTATGGATAAGATCAAAGTGCACTCGCATAACACACATCCAGATCGCTTCTCGGCCGTATAACTAAGATCAAAGTGTACTCGAATAACCCAAATCCAGATCAGTTCTCGGCCTTATGGCTAAGACACAAGTGTACTTGCATAACACACATCCAGATCGCTTCTCAGCTTTATGGAGAAGATCAAAGCGTACTGGAATAACACACATCCAGATCGCTTCCCGGCCTTATTTCTAAGATCAAAGTGTGCTCGTATAACACACATCCAGATCGCTTCTCGACCTTATGGCTAAGATCAAAGCGTACACGCATAACGCACATCCAGAACGCTTCTGAGAATTACGCCTAAGATCAAAGTGTACTCGCATAAAACATATACACATCACTACACGGCCTTATGGCTAATATCAAAGTGTACTCGAATAACCTAAATCCAGATCGCTTCTCGGCCTGAGGGGTAAGGTCAAAGTGTCCTCGCATAACAAACATCCAGGTCGCTTCTCGGGCTTATGGCTAACAACAGATTGTACTCGCATAACTCAAATCCAACTCGCTTCTCGGCCTTATGGCTAAGCTCAAAGTGTACGCTAATAACTCAAATCCAGAACGCTTCTCGGCCATTTGGCTACGATCAAAGTGTACTCACACAACACACATCCACATCGCTTCTCGGCCTTATGGCTAAGATCAAAGTGTACTCGAATAACCCATGTGCAGGCCGCTTCTCGGACTTATGTCTAAGAACAAAGTGTACTCGCATAACACACATCCAGATCGCTTCGCGGCCGTGTGGCTAAGATCAAAGAGTACTCGCATGACACACATCCAGAAGGCTTCTTGCCCTTATGGCTAAGATCAAAGTGTTCTCGAATAATCCAAATCCAGATCTCTTCTCGGTCGTACGGCTAAGACCAGAGTGTACTCGCATAACACGCATCTAGGTCGCTTCTCGTCCTTATTACTAAGATCAATGTGAGCACGCATAACACAAATGCAGATCTCCTCTCGGGCTTTTGAAAAAGCATAACCATAAGGCCGAGAAGCGAGCTGGATGTGGGTTATTCGAGTACACTTTGATTTTAGCCATAAGTCCGAGAATCCATCTGGATATGTGTTATGCGAGTAAACTTCGATCTTTGCTATAAGGCCGAGAAGTAATCTGGATTTGGGTTATGCTAGTATGCGTTCATATTATCCGTAAGGCCCGGGAGGCGATCTGGATCTGTGTAATGCGTGTAGACGTTGATATTAACCGCGATGCCGACAAGCGATCGGGATCTGTGTTATGTCAGTACACGTTCATATTAAGTGTAAGGTCGAGAAGTGATCTGGATCTGTGTTGTGCGAGTACACTTTGAACTTAGCCATAATGCCGTGAAGAGATCTGTATCTGTGTTCGGATAGTACAAGTTGAAATTAACAGTAAGGCCTAGAAGCGATCTGTATCTGTGTTATGCGAGTGCACGTTGATATTAACCGTATGGCCGAGATGAGATCTAGACCTGTGTTATGCGAGAGCACTTTGTTCTTAACCATAAGGCGACAAGCGATCTGGATCTGTGTTATGCGAGTTTTATATAATTTTATACAGTTTTTTATAGTTTTGTATAGTATATTATAGTTCTATATAATTTTATACTGTTTTATATAGTATTATACGCGTTTGTATAGCATTGTGTAGTTTTACGTAGTTTTACATTGTTTTGTATTCTTTTTTATTGTATTTCACCTTCTACATTGTGTTATGCAGTTATATATATCATTATGAAGTTTTAAGTAGTTTTATATATTTTTATATAGTTTTATATAGTTTTATCAGTTTTATATAGTTTTATTAGATTTATATCGTTTTACATGGTTTTATATAGTTTTACATAGGTTATATAGATTTATATGGTTTTATATAGTTTCATATAGTTTTATATAGTCTTAATAGTTTTATATAGTGTTATATAGTTTTATATAGTTTTATATAGTTTTATATAGTGTTATATAGTTTTATATAGTTTTATATAGTTTTACATAGTTTTATATAGTTTTATATAGTTTTACACTGTTTTATATATATTTTATATAGTTTTATATACATTTATATTGTTTTATGTATTTTTATATAGTTTTGTATAGATTTATGTTGTTCTATGTAGTTTTATAAAGTTTTATATGGCTTTAATAGATTTGTATAGTTTTATATAGATTTATATAGTCGTATATAGTTTTATATAGTTTTATATAGTTTTATATAGGTGTATATAGTATTATTAGTTTTATATAGGTTTATATAGTTTTACGTCGTTTTATATGTTTAATGTAGTTTTCCTTAGTTTTATATAGTTATTTATAGTTTTATGTAGTTTTATAATGTTTTATATAGTTTTGTTAGTTTTTTATAGTTTTGTATAGTTTTATATAGTTTTATATAGTTTTATATACTTTTATATTGTTTAATATAGTTTTATATACTTTCGTATCGTTTTATATAGTTTTATATACTTTTATATTGTTTAATACAGTTTTATATACTTTCGTATAGTTTTATATAGTTTTATATAGTTTTGTATAGTTTTATATAGTTTCATTAGTTTTATATTGTTTTACATAGTATTATATAGTTTCATTAGTTTCATATAGTTTTACATAGTCTCATATAGATCTCTACAGTTTTGTTTAGTTTTATATAGTTTTATATAGATTGACAATGTTTTATGTAGTTTTATACTATTTTATATAGATTGATATTGTTCTATGTAGTTTTATAGAATTTAAAATAGTTTTACATAGATTAATATAATTTTACATATTTTTATATAGTTTTATATAGTTTCATATAGATTTATTATAGTCTTACACAGTTTTATGTAGCCTTATATAGTTTCATATCGTTTGATCCAGTTTGATATAGTTTCGCATTGTTCTATATAGCTTTAGCCATAATCCGCAGAACAGATATGGAACTGTGATATACGAGTACCCGTTTATCTTGTCCATAATGCAGAGAAAGCGACCTGTATCAATGTTATGCGTGTACACGTTTATATTATCCGTACAGCGGAGAAGCGGTCCGAATATGTGTAAAGCGAGTACACTTTCGTCTTTTCCATAAGCCCAACAAGAGGCCTGGATCTGTCTATGCGAGTACACGTCGATCTTAGCCTTAAGGCAGAGAAGCGACCTGGGTCTGTATTATGCGTTGA
This sequence comes from Nomia melanderi, assembly GCF_051020985.1. Lineage (NCBI taxonomy): Eukaryota > Metazoa > Arthropoda > Insecta > Hymenoptera > Halictidae > Nomia > Nomia melanderi. Next base: position 18,691 of record NW_027475466.1, on the reverse strand, counting down.
CACAATGATATTACCCGTACGGCCGAGAAGCGATGTGGGTCTGTATTATACGAGTAACAGTTAGCGTAGAACGCATCTCGGATCTGGCGGTTAGTCACAACATGTACTCTCTTAACACACATGCAGATCACTTCCCCGTCTTTGGCAAAGATCAAAGTGTACTCGAATAAGACAAATCCGGATCGCGTCTCGGTCTTATGGCTAATACCAACGTGTACTCGCATAACACACATCCAGATCGCTTGTCGGCCTTATGGCTACGATCAAAGTGTCCTCGCGTAACACACATACAGATCGCTTCTCGGCCTTATGGCTAAGATCAAAGTGTACTCGAATAACCCAAATCCATGTCGTTTCTCGGCCTTATGGCGAAGATCAAAGTGAACTCGCGTAACACACATCCAGATTGCTGCACAGCCTTATGGCTAAGATCAATCTTAACTCGCATAACACATATCCAGATCGCATCACGGCCTTATGGCTAAGATCAAAGTGTACTCGCATAACACACAACCACATTGCCTCTCGGCCTTATGGCTAAGATCAAAGTGTACTCGCATAACTCACATGTCAGATCACTTCCCGGCCTTATGGCTAACATCAGAGTGTACTTGCATTACACACATCGGGATCGCTTGCCGGCCTTATGGCTAAGATCAAAGTGTTCTCGAATAACCAAAATCCAGATCGCCTTTCGGCCTTATGCCTAAGATAAAAGTGTACTCACATGACCCAAATCCAGATATCTTCTCGGACTTATGGCTAAGATGAAAGTGTAATCGCATAAAACACCTCCAGATCGTTACTCGGGCTTATGGCTAAGATCAAAGGGTACTCGAATAAACCAAATCCAGATCGCTTCTCCGCCTCACGGTTAAGATAAAAGTGCAATCGCATAACCCCAATCCAGGTCTCTTCCCGCCTTATGGCTAAGATCGTAGTGTACTCGAATAACCCAAATGCACAGCGCTTCTCGGCCTTATGGCTAAGATCTTAGTGTACTCGCATAACACAGATCCAGATGGCTTCTCGGCCTTCTGGCTATGATCAAAGTGTACTCGCATAAGACACAACCAGATCGTTTCTCTGGCTTATCGCTAAGATCTGTGTGTACACGCATAACACACATTCAGATTGCCTCTCCGCCTAATAGCTAAGATCAAAGTGTACTCGCGTAACACTCATCCAGATCGCTTCTCGGCCTTATGGCTAAGATCAAAGTGTACTCGCGTAACACACATCCAGATCGCTTCTCGACCTTGTGGCTAAGATCAATGTGTACTCGCATAAGACACATCCAGATCGATTCCCGACCTTATAGCTAAGATCAAAATATACACGCATAACACACATCCAGATCGGTTCTCGGTCTTATGGCTAAGATCAAAATGCAGTCGCATAACACACATACAGGACGCTTCACGTCCATATGCCTAAGATCAGGTGTACCCGCATAACACACATCAAGATCGCTTCTCGGCCTTATGGCAAAGATCAAAGTGTACTCTCCTCACACACATCCAGATCGATTCTCGGCCTTATGTCTAAGATCAAAGTGTACTCGAATATCCTAAATCCAGATCGCTTCTCGTCCCTGTGGCCAAGATCAAAGAGTACTCGAATAAACCAAATCCAGATCGCTTATCGCCATTATGGCTAAGACCAAAGTGTACTCGAATATCCCAAATCTAGGTCGCTTCTCGGCCTTATGGCTATGATCAAAGTGTACTCGTAAAACACACATCCAGGTCAGTTCTCGGCCTTATAGCTAAGATCAAAATGTACACTAATAACCCACATTCAGATCGCTGCTCGGCCGTATGGATAAGATCAAAGTGTAGCCGCATAACGCACATCCAGATCGCTTCTCGGCATTGTGGCTAAGATGAAAGTGCACTCGCATAACACACATCCAGAACTCTTCTCGGCCTGATGGCTAGGATCAAAGTGCACTCGTATAACATACATCCAGATCGCTTCTCGGCCTTATGGATAAGATCAAAGTGTACACGAACAACCCAAATCCACATCGCAGCTCGGCCGTATGGCTAAGATCAAAGTGTACACGAACAACCCAAATCCATATCGCAGCTGGGCCGTATGGCTAAGATCAAAGTGTACTCGAATAAAACACGTCCAGATCGCCTCACGGACTTATGGCAAAGATCAGAGTGAACTCGTATAACCCAAATACAGATCGCTACTCTGCCGTATGGCTATGTTCAAAGTGTACTCGTGTAACACACATCCGGATCGCTTCTCGCGCTTATGGCTAATATCAAAGTCTACTCGAATAACCCAAATCCAGGTCGCTTTTCAGCCTTATGACTAAGGTCAAAGTATACTCGCGTAACACACATCCAGAACGCTTTGCGGCCTTATGGCTAAGATCAAAGTGTACACGAATAACCCAAATCCAGTTCTCTGCTCGTCCGTATGGCTAATATCAAAGTGTACTCGCATAACACACATCCAGATCGATTTTTGGCCTTATGGCTAAGATCAAAGTGTACGCGCATAACAGACGTGCAGACCGCTTCGCGGCCTTATGCCTAAGGTGAAAGTGTGATTGGATAACCCAAAACCTGATGGCTTCCCGGCCGTATGGCTCAGATCAAAGTGTACTCCCATAACACACATCCAGAACGCTCCTCGCCCTTACGGCTAAGATCAAAGTGTACACGAATAACTGAAATCCAGGTCTCTGCTCGACCGTATGGCTAAGATCAAAGTGCACCGGCATGAAGCAAATCCAGATCGCTTCTCGGCCTTATGGCTAAGCACAAAGTGTACTGGCGTAACACTCATCCAGATCGCTTCTCGGCCATATGGCTAAGATCAAATCATACTCGAATAACATAAATCCAGAGCGCTGCTCGGCTGTATGTCCAAGATCAAAGTGTACTCGCATAAAACACATCCAGGTCGCTTCGCGGTCTAATGGCTAAGATCAATTTGTACTCGAATAACCAAAATCCAGACCGCTTCTCGGCCTTATGGATAAGTTCACTGTTTACTCGCACAAAACACATACAGATCGCTGCACGGCCGTATGGATAAGATCAAAGTGTACTCGAATAACCCAAATCTTGATCGCTTCTCGGCCTTATGGATAAGATCAAAGTATACACGAATAACAGACATCCAGAACGCTTCTCGGCCTTATGGCTAAGACCAAAGTGGACTCGAATGACCCAAATCCCGATAGCTACTCGGCCGTATGGCTAAGGTCAAAGTGTATTAGCATAACACACATCCAGACCGCTTCGCGGTCTGATGGTTAAGATCAAAGTGCACACGAATAACCCAAATCCAGATCGCTCCTCGGTCGCATGTCTAAGGTCAAAGTGTACTCGCATAACACACATCCAGATCGCTCCTCGGCCATATTGCTAAGATCAAAGTGTACACGCATGACAGACATCCAGTTCGCTTCTCGGCCTCGTGGATGTGATCAAAGTGTACTCGCATGACCCAAATACAGCTCGTTTATTGGGCCTTGTGGCTATGAACAGAGTCTTATCGCATAACACACATCCAGATCGCGTCTCGGCCTTATGGCTGAGATTTAAAATGTACACGCATAACACAAATCCAGATTGCTTCTCGGACTTAGGGCTAAGATCAGGGCGTACTCGCATAACACACATCTAGATCACTACTCGGTCTTTGGCTAAGATCAAAGTGCAATCGAATAACCCAAATCCAGATCGCTTCTCGGCTTTATGGCTAAGATCAAAGTGTATTCCCATAACACACATCGATATCGCTTCTCGGCCTTATGGCTAAGATCAAAGTGCACTCGCATAACCCACATCCATATCGCTTGTCGGCCTTATGGGTAAGATCAAAGTGTACTCGAATAAACCAAATCCAGGTCGATGCTCGGCCTTATGGCTACGATCGAAGTGTACTCGCATAACACATCTCCACATAGCCTCTCGGCCTTATGTCTAAGATCAAAATGTACACGAATAACGCAAATCCAGATCGCTGCCCTGCCGTATGGCTAAGATCAAGGTGTACTTGCATAACACACATCCAAGTCGATTCTAGGCCTTATGGCTAAGATCAAAGCGTGCTGAGATAACACACATCCACAACGCTTCTCGGCCTTATTGAAGAGATCAAAGTGTACTCGCATAACACACATCCAGATCGCTTCTCGGCCTTATGGCTGAAATCAAAGTGTACTCGAATAACCCAAATCCAGATCGCTGCTCGGACTTATGGCTACGATCGAAGTGTACTCGCATAACACACATCCAGATCGCTTCTCGGCATTATGGCTGAGATCAAAGTGTACACGCATAACACACATCCAGATCGCTGCTCGTCCGTATGGCTAAGATCAAACTGTACTCGCATAACAGACATCCAGAACACTTCTCGGCCTTATTGATGAGAGCAAAGTGTACTCGCATAACACACATCCAGATCGCTTCACGGCCTGATGGATAAGATCAAAGTGTACTCGAATAACCCAAATCCAGATCGCGGCTCGGCCTTATGGCTACGATCGAAGTGTACTCGCATAACACACATCCAGATCGCTTCTCGGTCTTATGGCTAGGATCAAAGTGCACCCGTATAACCCAAATCCATATCGCTTCTCGTCCGTATGGCTAACATCAAAGTTTACTCGCATAACACACATCCCGAAAGCTACTCGGCCTTATGGCTAAGATCAAAGTGTACTCGAATAAACCAAGTTCAGATCGCTTCTCGGCCTCAAGGCTTTGACCAACGCGTCCTCGCGTAACACACATCCAGATCGCTTCTCGGCCTCATGGCTACGATCAAAGTGTACTCGCATAACACACATCCAGATCGCTTTCGGCCTTATGGATATGATCAAAGTGTACTCGAATAACACACATCCAGATCGCTGCTCGTCCGTATGGATAAGATCAAAGTGTACTCGCATAACACACATCCAGAACACTTCTCGGCGTTATTGATGAGATCAAAGTGTACTCGCATAACACACATCCAGATCGCTTCTCGGCCTTATGGCTAAAATCAAAGTGTACTCGAATAACCCAAATCCAGATCGCTGCTCGGCCTTATGGCTAAGATCAAAGTGTACTCGCATAACACACATCCAGATCGCTTCTCGGTCTTATGGCTAGGATCTAAGTGTACTCGCATAACAAACATCCAGGTCGCTTTCCGGCCTTATGGCTAAGATCAAAGTGTACTCGCATAACGCACATCCAGAACACTTCTCGGCCTTATTGATGAGATCAAAGTGTACTCGCATAACACATATCCTGATAGCTTCTCAGTCGTATGGCTAAGATCAATGTGTACTCGCATACCCAAATCCAGGTCGCTTATCGCCCTTATGGCTAAGATCAAATTGTATTCCCATAACACACATCCATATCGCTTCACGGCCTTATGGTTACTATCAAAGTGCACTCGCATAACACACATACAGATCGCTTCACGGCCTTATGGTTAAGATCAAAGTTTGCTCAAATAACCCAAATCCAGATCGCTGCTCTGCCGTATGGCTAGGATCAAAGTATACTCGCATAACACACATCCAGAACGCTTCACGGCCTTATGCCTAAGATAAAAGTGTCATCGACTTAGCCAAATCCAGATCACTTCTCGTCCTTATGGCTGAGATCAAAGTTTGCTCGAATATCCCAAGTCCAGATCGCTGCTCTGCCGTATGGCTAGGATCAAAGTGTACTCGCATAACACACATCCAGATCGCATTCGGCCTTATGGATATGATCAAAGTGTACTCGAATAACACACATCCAGATCGCTGCTCGTCCGTATGGCTAAGATCAAAGTGTACTCGCATAACACACATCCAGAACACTTCTCGGCGTTATTGATGAGATCAAAGTGTACTCGCATAACACACATCCAGATCGCTTCTCGGACTTATGGCTAAAATCAAAGTGTACTCGAATAACCCAAATCCAGATCGCTGCTCGGCCTTATGGCTAAGATCAAAGTGTACTCGCATAACACACATCCAGATCGCTTCTCGGTCTTATGGCTAGGATCTAAGCGTACTCGCATAACAAACATCCAGGTCGCTTTCCGGCCTTATGGCTAAGAGCAAGGTGTACTCGCTTAACACACATCCAGAATGCTTCTCGGCCTTATGGCTAAGATCAAATGTACTGTCATAACATACAACCAGATCGCTTCTCGGGCTTATGGTTAAGATCAAAGTGTACTCGCATAACACACATCCAGAACGCTTCACGGCCATACGGCTAAGATCAAAGTATACCCGAACAACACAAGTCCTGATCAGTTCACGGTCTTATGGCTAAGATCAAAGTGTACTCTCAAAACACACATCCAAATCGCTTCTCGGCCTTATGGCTAAGATCAAAGTTCAGTCGCAAAACACACATCCAGATCGCTTCTCGGTCTTATGGCTAAGTCCAAAGTGTACTCGCATAACACACATCCAGATCGATTTTCGGCCATGTGGCTAAGATGAAACTGTACCCGAATAACCCAAATCCAGATGACTCCTCGGCCCTATGGATAAGATCAAAGAGTACTCTCACAACACACATCCAGAATGCTTCTCGGCCTTATGGCTAATATCAAAGTGTACTCGCTTAACACACATACAGATCGCTTATAGTCTCGTGGATAAGATCAAAGTTTTGTCGAATAACCCAAATCCAGATCGCACCTCGGGATTATGGCTAAGATCAAAGTGTACTCGCATAACACACATCCAGATCGCTTCTCGTCTTTATGGCTAAGATCAAAGTGTCCTTGCATAACACACTTCCAGATCGCTTGTCGGCCTTACCGCTAAGATCAAAGTGTACACGAATTATACACATTAAGATCGCTTGTCGGCCTTATGGCTAAGATCAAAGTGTACCCGAAGAAACCAAATCCAAATCGGTTTTCGGCCTTATGGCTAAGATCAAAGTGGACTCGAATAAACCAATTTCAGATCGCTTCTCGGCCTTATGGATAACATCAAAGTGTACTCGCTTAACACACGTCTAGATCGCTCGTCGGCCTTATAGCTAAGATCAAAGTGTACTTGAATAAACCAATTTCAGATCGCTTCTCGGCCTTATGGATAAGATCAATGTGTACTCGCATAACACACATCTAGATCGGTCGTCGGCCTTATGGCTAAGCTCAAAGTGCACGGTAATAATCCAAATCCAAATCGTTCCTCGGCCGTATGGCTAAGATCAACGTATCCTCGCATAACACACGTCCAGTTCGCTTCTCGGCCCTATGCCTAAGATTAAAGTCTACTCGACTAACCCAAATCCAGATCGCTTCTCGGCCTTATGGCTAAGATCAAAGTGTACTCGAATAAAACAAATCCTGATCGCTTCTCGGCCTTATTACTGAGATCAAAGTGTATATGCATAAAACAAATCCGTAACCGCTTCCCGACCTTATGGCTAAGATCAAAGTGTACTCGCGTAACAAACATACAGATCATTTCTCGGCATTATGGCTAAGGCCAAAGTGTACTCGTATAACAAACATCAAGATCGCTTCTCGGCCTTATGGCTAAGATCAAAGTGTACTCGAATAAACCAATTTCAGATCGCTTCTCGGTCTTATGGATAACACCAAAGTGTACTCGCTTAACACACGTCTAGATCGCTCGTCGGCCTTATGGCTAAGCTCAAAGTGCACTCGAGTAACCCAAATCCAGATCGCTTCTCGGCCGTATGGCTAAGATCAAAGTGTACTCGCATAACACACGTACAGTTCGCTTCTCGTGCTTATGGCTAGGAGCAAAGTGTACTCGCATAACACACATCCAGATCGCTTCTCCGCCTTATGGCTCAGATCAAAGTGTACTCGCATATAACACAACCAGATCGCTTCCTGGCCATATGGCTAAGATCATAGTGTACCCGCATAACACACATCCAGGTCGCTTCTCGGCCTTATGGCTAACATCAAACTGTACTCTCATAACACACATCCAGATTTCTTCTCGGCCTTATGTCTAAGATCAAAGTGTACTCGCATAACACACATTCAGATCGCCTCTAGGCCTTATGGCTATGATCATAGTGTACTCTCATAACAAGCATCCAGATCGCTTCCCGGCCTTATGGCTAAGATGAATGTGTACTCCCGTAACACACATCCAGATCGCCTCTAGGCCTTATGGCTAAGAACAAAGTGTACTCGTCTAACACACATCCAGATCGCTTCTCGGCCCTATGGCTAAGATCAAAGCGTAATCGAATAACCCAAATCCGGAACGCTTCTCGGCCTTATTACTAAGATCATAGTGTACTCGCATAACCCAAATGCAGATATCCTGTCGGGCTTATGGCAAAGCATAACTATAAGGCCGAGAAGCGAGCTGGATTTGGCTTATGCTAGTACGCGTTCACATTAGCCGTAAGGCCCGGGAGGCGATCTGGATCTGTTTTATGCGAGCACACGTTGATATTAACCATAATGCCGAGAAGCGATCTGGAACTGTGTTATGCGAGTTTTATATAATTTTATACAGTTTTATACACTTTTATAAAGTATATTATAGTTCAATATAATTTTATACAGTTTTATGTAGTATTATACACGATTCTATAGCATTATGTAGTTTTAAGCGGTTATACATTGTTTTGTATTCTTTTTTATTGTATTTCACCTTTTGCATTGTGTTATGCAGTTATACATATTGTTGCGCTGGGCGGGTCCTGGAGTGCTCGCCCGCGACATGTTTATTTACAATGTTCTTATTTACACTAATATTTACAATTTCATGCAAATATTACAGAATGTAGTCTATAGCTCAACACGTCTATTCTCGTCAAAGACTACTCGTTTGTCTTCGTTTACTCTGACCAACTCCTTAGCGACCAGTTTATTTCAACCCCCTTCAGATCCTAAGGGTTGGATCAGCCGTGCATGCTGGAGAGATGAGTTCGATACATCGCAACCTCGTTAATTCGATGTATCGCAACAATATTATTATGAAGTTTTGTGTAGTTTTATATGGTTTCTTATAGTTTTATACAGTTTTATACAAGTTTATATGGTTATATCAGTTTTATATAGTTTTATATAGTTCTGTTAATTTTATATAATTTTATACAATATTGTATTATTTTATACAGTTTTAATTAGTTTTATATATTTCTATTAGTTTTATATAGTTTCAAATAGTTTTACATAGTTTTATGTAGTTTTATATAAATTATTATAGTTTTATATAATTTTATATAGTTTTATACAGTTTTATTAGTTTCATATAGTTTTATATAGTTTAATGAGTTTTATATAGTATTATATAGTATTATATAGTTTTATATAGTTTTATATAGTTTTCTATAGTTTCATATAGTTTTATAATGTTCTATATAGTTTTATATAGTTTTACATAGTTTTATATAGTTTTATATAGTTTTATATAGTATTATATGCTTTTATATAGTTTTATATAGTTTTATAAAGTTTAGTATAGTTTCACATAGTTTTTTTAGTTTTACATGTTTTTATATAGTTCTAAATAGTTTTATATAGTTTTATATAATTTTATATAGTTTTATACAGCTTTATTAGTTTCATATAGTTTTATATAGCATTATATAGTTTTATATAGTTTTATAAAGTTTTTTATAGTTTTATATAGTTTTGTATAGTTTTATATAGTTTTATATAGGTTTATATAGATTTATATAGTTTTATATAGTATTATATAGTTTTATAAAGTTTTATATAGTTTTATATAGTTTTATATAGATTTATAGAGATTTATATAGTTTTATATATTATTATATAGTTTTATATATTATTATATAGTTTTATATAGTCTTATATAGTTTTACATAGTTTTATATAGTTCTATATATTTTTATATAGCTTTATATAGTTTCATATAGTTTTATATAGTTTTATTTAGTTTTATATAGTTTTATATAGATGTATATAAAGTTTTATATAGTTTTATATTGCTTTACATAGTTTTATATAGTTCTAAATAGTTTTATATAGTTTTATATAGTTTTATATAGTTTCATATAGTTTTATAGAGTTTTATACAGTTATATATAGTTTTATATATATTTAGATAGTTTTATATAGATTTATATAGATTTGTATAGTTTTATATATGATTATATTGTTTTATATAGTCTTATATAGTTTTACGTAGTTTTATATAGTTCTATATATTTTTATATAGTTTTATATAGTTTCATATAGTTTTATAAAGTTTTGTATAGCTTCATATAGTTTTTTTAGTTTTACATGGTTTTATATAGTTCTAAATAGTTTTATATAGTTTTATATAGTTTTATATAGTTTCATATAGTATTATAAAGTTTTATATAGTTTTATATAGTTTCATGTAGTTTTATAAAGTTTTATATAGCTTTATATAGTTTTAAATAGATTTAGATAGTTTTATATAGTTCTATATAGTTTTATGTAGTTTTATATAGTGTTATATGGTTTTATATAGTCTTATATACTTTTATATAGTTTTATATAGTTTTGTATAGTTTCATATAGTTTCATTATTTTTACATAGTTTTATATAGTTTTATATAGATTTATATAGTTTTATATAGTATTATATTGTTTTATATAGTTTTATATAGTTTTATATAGTTTTATATAGTTTTATATAGTTTTATATAGTTTTATATAGTTTTATATAGTTTTACACACTTTTATATAGTTTTATTAGTTTTATATAGTTTTATATAGTTTTATATAGTTTTATTAGTTTGATATAGCCTTATACAGTTTTATAGAGTTTCATATAGTATTATATAGTTTTATATAGTTTTATACAGTTTCATATAGTTTTACTAGTTTTATATAGTTCTATATAGTTTTTATACAGTTTTATTACTTTTATATAGTTTTACATAGGTTTATATAGTTTTATATAGTTTTATATAGTTTTACATAGTTTAATATAGTTTTATATAGTTTTATATAGTTTTATATAGTTTTATATAGTTTTATATAGTTTTATATAGTTTTATATAGTTTTATATAGTTTTATATAGTTTTATATAGTTTTATATAATTTTATTTACTTTAATACAGTTTTATATAGTTTTATATAGTTTTATATACTTTTATATACTTTTATACAGTTTTATATAGTTTTATAAAGATTCATATAGTTTTATTAGTTTTATATAGTTCTATATAGTTTTTATACAGTTTTATTACTTTTATATAGTTTTACATAGTTTTATATGGTTTTATATAGTTTTATATAGTTTTACATAGTTTAATATAGTTTTGTATAGTTTTATATAGGTGTATATAGTTTTATATAGTTTTATATAATTTTATATAGTTTTATATAGTTTTATATTGTTCTATATAGTTTTATATAGTTTCATATAGTTTTATGTAGTATTATATAGTTTTATATAGTTTTATATAGTTTTATATAGTTTTATATAGTTTTATATAGTTTTATATAATTTTATTTACTTTAATACAGTTTTATATAGTTTTATATAGTTTTATATACTTTTATATACTTTTATACAGTTTTATATAGTTTTATAAAGATTCATATAGTTTTATTAGTTTTATATAGTTTTAAATAGTTTTATATAGTTTTATGTAGTTTTATATTGTTTTATACAGATTTATTAGTTTTATAAAGTTTTATATAGATCTGTATAGTTTTATGTAGTTCTATTAGTTTTATATACTTATAAACAGCCTTATTAGTTTTATATAGTTTTATATAGTTTTACATAGTTTTATATAGTTTTATATAGTTTTATATAGTTTCATATAGTTTTATATTGTTCTATATAGTTTTATATAGTTTTATGTAGTTTGATATAGTTTTATACAGTTTTCTTAGTTTTATACTGTTTTATATAGTTCTGTATAGTTTTATGTAATTTTATTAGTTTTATATACTTTGAAACAGTTTTATTAGTTTTATATAGTTATATTCAGTTTTATATAGTTTTATATAGATTTATATAGTTTTATATAGTATTATATTGTTTTATATAGTTTTATATAGTTTTATACAGTTTTATATAGTTTTATATAGTTTTATATAGTTTTATATAGTTTTATATAGTTTTATATAGTTTTACACACTTTTATATAGTTTTATTAGTTTTATATAGTTTTATATAGTTTTATATAGTTTTATTAGTTTGATATAGCCTTATACAGTTTTATAGAGTTTCATATAGTATTATATAGTTTTATATAGTTTTATACAGTTTCATATAGTTTTACTAGTTTTATATAGTTCTATATAGTTTTAATACAGTTTTATTACTTTTATATAGTTTTACATAGGTTTATATAGTTTTATATAGTTTTATGTAGTTTTATATAGTGTTATATGGTTTTATATAGTTTTATATAGTTTTATATAGTTTTATATAGTTTTATATAGTTTAGATAATTTTATATAGTTTTATATAATATTATATAGTTTTATACAGTTTTATTAGTTTTATATAGTCTTATATAGTTTTACATAGTTTTATATAGTTTTATATAGATTTATATAGTTTTATATAGTATTATATTGTTTTATATAGTTTTATATAGTTTTATATAGTTTTATATAGTTTTATATAGTTTTATATAGTTTTATATAGTTTTACATTGTTTTATACATTTTTATATTGATTTATATGGTTTTATATAGTATTATATAGTTTTATATAGTCCTATATAGTTTTACATAGTTTTATATAGTTCTATATAGTTTTATATAGTTTAATATAGTTTTATGTAGTTTCACATAGCTTTATAAAGTTTTTTATAGTTTTATATAGTTTTATATAGATTTATATAGTTTTATACAGTATTATATAGTTTTCTATAGTTCTATATAGTTTTATATAGTTTTATATAGTTTTATATAGTTTTGTATAGGTTTATATAGTTTCATATAGTTTTATATAGTTTTATTAGTTTTATATAGTATCATTTGGTTTTATACAGTCTTATACACTCTTAAATAGTTTTATATAGTTCTATGTGGTTTTATATAGTTTTATATAGTTTCATGTAGTTTTATAAAGTTTTATATAGATTTATATTGTTTTATATAGTATTATATAGTTTTATATTGTTTTATATAGTTTTATATAGTTTTGTATAGTTTCATATAGTTTCACTATTTTTACATAGTTTTATATAGTTCTATATAGTTTTATGTAGTTTTATATAGTGTTATATGGTTTTATATAGTCTTATATAGTTTTACATAGTTTTATATAGTTCCACGTGGTTTTATATAGTTTTATATAGTTTCATATAGTTTTATAAAGTTTTATATATCTTTATATAGTTTTGTATAGATTTAGATAGTTTTATATAGATTTATATAGTTTTATATAGTATTATATAGTTTTATATAGTTTTATATAGTTTTATATAGTTTTGTATAGTTTCATATAGTTATATTAGTTTTACATAGTTTTATATAGTTCTATATAGATTTATATTGTTTTATAAGGTTTTATATAGTCTTATATAGTTTTAAATAGTTTTATATAATTTTATATAGTTTTAGATAGTTTTATATAGTTTCATATAGTTTAATATAGTTTTATATAGTTTCCCTTAGTTTTATGTACATTGATATTGTTTTATGTAGGTTTATATAGTTTTATATATTTTGATATTGTTTTATGTAGTTTTATATAGTTTAATTTAGTTTTAATAGATTTATATACTTTTAAATAATTTTATATAGTTTTATACAGTTCTACATAGTTTTATGTAGTTTTATATAGTTTTGTTAGTTTTATATAGTTTTATATAGTTTTACATAGTTTTATATAGACTTATATAGTTTTATATTGTTTTTTGTAGTGTTATATAGTTTTATATAGTTTTATATAGTTTTATATAGTTTTATACAGTTTTATATAGTTTTATATAGTTTTATATAGTTTTATATATTTCTATATAGTTTTATATAGTTTTATATAGTTTTATATCGTCTTATATAGTTCTTCGTAGTTTTATATAGTTTTATATAGTTTTATATAGTTTTATATAGTTTTATATAGTTTTATATAGTTTTATATAGTTTTATATAATTTTATATAGTTTAATATAATTTTATATAGTTTTATACAGTTTTATTAGTTTTATATAGTTTTATATAGTTTTATATAATTTTATAATAGTTTTGTATAGTTTCATATAGTTTTTTTAGTTTTACATGGTTTTATATAGTTCTAAATAGTTTTATATAGTTTTATATAGTTTTATATAGTTTCATATAGTTTTATAAAGTTTTATATAGTTTTATATAGTTTTATATAGTTTTATATAGTTTTATATAGATTTATATAGTTTTATATAGATTTATATAGTTTTATATAGTATTATATTGTTTTATATAGTTTTATATAGTTTTATATAGTTTTATTAGTTTGATATAGCCTTATACAGTTTTATAGAGTTTCATATAGTATTATATAGTTTTATATAGTTTTATACAGTTTCATATAGTTTTATTAGTTTTATATAGTTCTATATAGTTTTTATACAGTTTTATTACTTTTATATAGTTTTACATAGGTTTATATAGTTTTATAGAGTTTTATATAGTTTTACATAGTTTAATATAGTTTTATATAGTTTTATATAGTTTTATATAGTTTTTTATAGTTTTATACAGTTTGATATAGTTTTATATAGTTTTATATAGTTTTATATAGTTTTATATAGTTTTATATAGTTTTATATAGTTTTATATAGTTTTATATAGTTTTATATAGTTTTATATAGTTTTATATAGCTTTATATAGTTTTATATAGTTTTATATAGTTTTATATAGTTTTATATAGTTTTATATAGTTTTATATAGTTTTATATAGTTTTATATTGTTTTATATAGTTTTATATAGTTTTATATAGTTTTATATGGTTTTATATAGTTTTATATAGTTTTGTATAGTTTTATTAGTTTTATATAGTTTTAAATAGATTTATATAGTTTTATGTAGTTTTATATTGTTTTATACAGATTTATTAGTTTTATACAGTTTTATATAGATCTGTATAGTTTTATGTAGTTTTATTAGTTTTATATACTTTTAAACAGTTTTATATAGTTATATATAGTTTTATATAGTTTTATATAGTTTAATATAGTTTTATATAGTTTTACACAGTTTTATATAGTTTTATAAGTTTAATTTAGTTTTATACAGATTTATATAATTTTATGTAGTTTTATTTAGTTTTATATAGTTTTATATAGATATATATAAAGTTTTATATAGTTTTATATAGCTTTACATAGTTTTATATAGTTTTATATAGTTTTATATAGTTTTATATAGTTTTATATAGTTTTATATAGTTTTATACAGTTTTATATACTTTTATACAGTTTTATATACTTTTATATAGTTTTATTTGTTTTGTATAGTTTTATATAGTTTTATATAGTTTTATATGATTCTATATAGTTTAATATAGTTTTATATAGTTTTATATAGTTTTATATAGTTTTATATAGTTTTATATGGTTCTATATAGTTTAATATAGTTTTATATATAGTTTTATATAGTTTTATATAGTTTTATATAGTTTTATATAGTTTTACACAGTATTATATAGTTTTATTAGTTTTATATAGTTTTATATAGTTTTATATAGCTTTATACAGTTTTATATACTTTTATATAGTTTTATATAATTTTATATAGTTTTATATAGTTTTATATAGTTTTATATAGTATTATATAGTTTTATATAGTTTACTATAGTTTTATTAGTTTTATATAGTTTTATATAGTTTTATATAGTTCTATATAGTTTTATATATTTTTATACAGTTTTATATAGTTTTATATAGTTTTAGATGCTTTTCATATAGTTTTATATAGTTTCATATAGTTTTATATAGTTTTATATAGTTTTATATGGTTCTATATAGTTTAATATAGTTTTATATATAGTTTTATATAGTTTTATATAGTTTTATATAGTTTTATATAGTTTTACACAGTATTATATAGTTTTATTAGTTTTATATAGTTTTATATAGTTTTATATAGCTTTATACAGTTTTATATACTTTTATATAGTTTTATATAATTTTATATAGTTTTATATAGTTTTATATAGTTTTATATAGTATTATATAGTTTTATATAGTTTACTATAGTTTTATTAGTTTTATATAGTTTTATATAGTTTTATATATTTCTATATAGTTTTATATATTTTTATACAGTTTTATATAGTTTTATATAGTTTTAGATGCTTTTCATATAGTTTTATATAGTTTCATATAGTTTTATATAGTTTTATTTAGTATTATATAGTTTTATATAGTTTTATATAGTATTATATAGTTTTATATAGTTTTATATTGTTATATATAGTTTTATATAGTTTCATATAGTTTTATATAATTTTATATACTTTTGTACAGTTTTATATAGTTTTATATAGTCTTATATTGTTCTATATAGTTTTACATAGTTTTATATAGTTCCATATTGTTCTATATAGTTTTATTAGTTTTATATAGTTTTATATAGTTTTATATAGTTTTATATAGTTTTATATAGTTTTATACAGTTTTATATAGTTTTATACAGTTTTACATACTTTTATATAGTTTTATTTGTTTTGTATAGTTTTATATTTTTATATAGTTTTATATAGTTCTATATAGTTTTATATAGTTTTATATAGTTTTATATAGTTTTATATAGTTTTATATAGTTTTATATAGTATTACACAGATTTATATAGTTTTATTAGTTTTATATAGTTTTATATAGTTTTATATAGTTCTATATAGATTTATATATTTTTATACAGTTTTATATAGTTTTATATAGTTTCATATAGTTTTGTACAGTTTTATATAGTTTCATATAGTTTTATATAATTTTATATAGTTTTATATAGTTTTTTATAGTTTTATTAGTTTGATATAGCCTTATACAGTATCATATAGTTTTATATAGATTCATATAGTTTTATTAGATTTATATAGTTTTATATAGTTTTATATAGTTTTATATAGTTTTATATAGTTTTATATAGTTTTACACAGTTTTATATAGTTTTATATTGTATTATATAGTTTTATATAATTTTATATAGTTTTATGTAGTTTTATTAGTTTTATATACTTTTATACAGTTTTATATAGTTTTATATAGATTCATATAGTTTATTAGTTTTATATAGTTTTATATAGTTTTACATAGTTTTATGTTGTTTTATATTGTTTTATACAGTTTTATTAGTTTTATACAGTTTTATATAGATTTATATAGATTAATATAGTTTTATTTGTTTTGTATAGTTTTATATAGTTTTATTAGTTTGATATAGCCTTATACAGTTTTATATAGTTTTATATAGATTCGTATAGTTTTATTAATTTATATAGTTCTATATAGTTTATATACAGTTTTATTACTCTTATATAGTTTTATATAGTTTTATATAGTTTTATATAGTTCTATATAGTTTTATATAGTTTTATATAGTTTTATATAGTTTTATATAGTTTTATATAGTTTAATATAGTTTTATATAGTTTTACACAGTTTTATATAGTTTTATATAGTTTCATATAGTTTTATATAATTTTATATAGTTTTATATACTTTTATATAGCTTTATATACTTTTATATAGTTTTATATAATTTTATGCAGTTTTATATAGTTTTATATAGTTTTATATAGGTGTATATAGTTTTCTATAGTTTTATATAGTTTTATATAGTTTTATATAGTTTTATATTGTTCTATATAGTTTTATATAGCATTACATAGTTTTATATAGTTTTATATAGTTTTATATAGTTTTATACAGTTTTATATAGATCTGTATAGTTTTATGTAGTTTTATTAGTTTTATATAGTTTCATATAGTTTTATATAATTTTATATAGTTTTATATACTTTTATATAGCTTCATATAGTTTTATATAGTTTTATATAATTTTATGCAGTTTTATATAGTTTTATATAGTTTTATATAGGTGTATATAGTTTTCTATAGTTTTATATAGTTTTATATAGTTTTATATAGTTTCATATTGTTCTATATAGTTTTATTAGTTTTATATAGTTTTATACAGTTTTATATAGTTTTATATAGTTTCATATAGTTTTGTATAGTTTTATATAGTTTCATATAGTTTTATATAACTTTATATACTTTTATATAGATTTATATAGCTTCATATAGTTTTATATAGTTTTATATAATTTTATGCAGTTTTATATAGTTTAATATAGTTTTATATTGATCTATATAGTTTTATATAGTTTTATATAGTTTTATATAGCTTTATACAGTTTTATATAGTTTTATATAGATTCATATAGTTTTATATAGTTTTACATAGTTTAATATAGTTTTGTATAGTTTTATATAGGTGTATATAGTTTTATATAGTTTTATATAATTTTATATAGTTTTATATAGTTTTATATTGTTCTATATAGTTTTATATAGTTTTATATAGTTTTATATAGTTTTATATAGTTTTATATAATTTTATTTACTTTAATACAGTTTTATATAGTTTTATATAGTTTTATATACTTTTATATACTTTTATACAGTTTTATATAGTTTTATAATGATTCATATAGTTTTATTAGTTTTATATAGTTTTAAATAGTTTTATATAGTTTTATGTAGTTTTATATTGTTTTATACAGATTTATTAGTTTTATACAGTTT
>NW_027475465.1:37500-45000 GCF_051020985.1 Nomia melanderi | reverse complement strand
CATACATATATATATATAAGTGTACGAGTTCAATTTCTGCACACACTCGATACACAAGAGAAATAATATTATATATACAGAGGAGGAAGGAGCGATAAACGTGCAACAACGCTTCCTCGTGAAAAATACTTGAACGATCATGCACAGAGAGGTATCTCGATACCTGCTTTGCTGTATGACTAGACGGCTTACGCGCGGAGAGTTCATCTCCCGTCCGTCGGAAATTTCGAACGGCTTACGCGCGGAGAAATACACTTCTCCCGTCCGTCGAAATTTTTTTTTTTTACTTTGAACAAGGCGCATAGAGCCCGCCGAACCACGATTTCCGTGCGTCTTACATCTTTCGACGATGGGACGATCCACGCGAAGAGTTGTTTCGTGCTCGCGCGAGGTGCGATAGCGTCGATTCGCTTTTCTGTACGGGGAGAAATAGAACGATGAGTTGACTTATCGGGTCTTCGTTGGAATTACCGTCGCTGGCATTGTAAACTCCAGATGACCTTGTGATTCCTTCGTCGGGCACTGGTAAAGGGTGGCGATGATTCGTTCTATAATAGAAATACCCGTCGTAGCGATTCGGCCGAGACACCCGCCACGAAACACTCTCTCGTCGTGGAATCCCCGCGTCGGAGAGTAAAACGCGCGAAGGCTTACTATGAGAGAAGAAATAGTATATGCCGGTGGTTCGCGTGTGTAGGCTCTATACGAAATTGCGATTCAAGAGAGTAGGAAAAGACGCGATGAACCACGATTTCCGTGCGTCTTACGTCTCTCGACGATGGGACGATCCACGCGAAGAGTTGTTACGTGCTCGCGCGAGGTGCGATAGCGTCGATTCGCTTTTCTGTACGGGGAGAAATAGAACGATGAGCTGACTTATCGGGTCTTCGTTGGAATTACCGTCGCTGGCATTGTAAACTCCAGATGACCTTGTGATTCCTTCGTCGGGCACTGGTAAAGGGTGGCGATGATTCGTTCTATAATAGAAATACCCGTCGTAGCGTTTCGGCCTAGTCACCCGCCACGAAACACTCTCTCGTCGTGGAATCCCCGCGTCGGAGAGTAAAACGCCGAAGGCTTACTTATGAAACTTACGTCTCTCGACGATGGGACGATCCACGCGAAGAGTTGTTACGTGCACGCGTATGGTGCGATTGCGTCGATTCGCTTTTCTGTACGGGGAGCAATAGAACGTTGAGTTGACTTATCGGGTCTTCGTTGGAATTACCGTCGCTGGCATTGTAAACTCCAGATGACCTTGTGATTCCTTCGTCGGGCACTGGTAAAGGGTGGCGATGATGCGTTCTATAATAGAAATACCCGTCGTAGCGTTTCTTCCGAGTCAACCCGCTCACGAAACACTCTCTCGTCGTGGAATCCCCGCGTCGGAGAGTAAAACGCGAATTCATAGTATGGAAACTTACGTCTCTCGACGATGGGACGATCCACGCGAAGAGTTGTTACGTGCACGCGTATGGTGCGATTGCGTCGATTCGCTTTTCTGTACGGGGAGTAATAGAACGTTGAGTTGACTTATCGGGTCTTCGTTGGAATTACCGTCGCTGGCATTGTAAACTCCAGATGACCTTGTGATTCCTTCGTCGGGCACTGGTAAAGGGTGGCGATGATGCGTTCTATAATAGAAATACCCGTCGTAGCGTTTCTTCCGAGTCAACCCGCTCACGAAACTCTCTCTCGTCGTGGAATCCCCGCGTCGGAGAGTAAAACGCGAATTCATACTATGAAAACTTACGTCTCTCGACGATGGGACGATCCACGCGAAGAGTTGTTTACGGGCACGCGTATGGTGCGATTGCGTCGATTCGCTTTTCTGTACGGGGAGAAATAGAACGTTGAGTTGACTTATCGGGTCTTCGTTGGAATTACCGTCGCTGGCATTGTAAACTCCAGATGACCTTGTGATTCCTTCGTCGGGCACTGGTAAAGGGTGGCGATGATGCGTTCTATAATAGAAATACCCGTCGTAGCGTTTCTTCCGAGTCAACCCGCTCACGAAACTCTCTCTCGTCGTGGAATCCCCGCGTCGGAGAGTAAAACGCGAATTAATACTATGAAAACTTACGTCTCTCGACGATGGGACGATCCACGCGAAGAGTTGTTTACGTGCACGCGTATGGTGCGATTGCGTCGATTCGCTTTTCTGTACGGGGAGAAATAGAACGTTGAGTTGACTTATCGGGTCTTCGTTGGAATTACCGTCGCTGGCATTGTAAACTCCAGATGACCTTGTGATTCCTTCGTCGGGCACTGGTAAAGGGTGGCGATGATGCGTTCTATAATAGAAATACCCGTCGTAGCGTTTCTTCCGAGTCAACCCGCTCACGAAACTCTCTCTCTCGTCGTGGAATCCCCGCGTCGGAGAGTAAAACGCCGAAGGCTTACTATGAAACTTACGTCTCTCGACGATGGGACGATCCACGCGAAGAGTTGTTACGTGCACGCGTATGGTGCGATTGCGTCGATTCGCTTTTCTGTACGGGGAGTAATAGAACGTTGAGTTGACTTATCGGGTCTTCGTTGGAATTACCGTCGCTGGCATTGTAAACTCCAGATGACCTTGTGATTCCTTCGTCGGGCACTGGTAAAGGGTGGCGATGATGCGTTCTATAATAGAAATACCCGTCGTAGCGTTTCTTCCGAGTCAACCCGCTCACGAAACTCTCTCTCGTCGTGGAATCCCCGCGTCGGAGAGTAAAACGCGAATTCATAGTATGGAAACTTACGTCTCTCGACGATGGGACGATCCACGCGAAGAGTTGTTACGTGCACGCGTATGGTGCGATTGCGTCGATTCGCTTTTCTGTACGGGGAGCAATAGAACGTTGAGTTGACTTATCGGGTCTTCGTTGGAATTACCGTCGCTGGCATTGTAAACTCCAGATGACCTTGTGATTCCTTCGTCGGGCACTGGTAAAGGGTGGCGATGATGCGTTCTATAATAGAAATACCCGTCGTAGCGTTTCTTCCGAGTCAACCCGCTCACGAAACTCTCTCTCGTCGTGGAATCCCCGCGTCGGAGAGTAAAACGCGAATTCATAGTATGGAAACTTACGTCTCTCGACGATGGGACGATCCACGCGAAGAGTTGTTACGTGCACGCGTATGGTGCGATTGCGTCGATTCGCTTTTCTGTACGGGGAGCAATAGAACGTTGAGTTGACTTATCGGGTCTTCGTTGGAATTACCGTCGCTGGCATTGTAAACTCCAGATGACCTTGTGATTCCTTCGTCGGGCACTGGTAAAGGGTGGCGATGATGCGTTCTATAATAGAAATACCCGTCGTAGCGTTTCTTCCGAGTCAACCCGCTCACGAAACTCTCTCTCGTCGTGGAATCCCCGCGTCGGAGGGTAAAACGCGATATATAATAGTATATGCCAGTGGTTCGCGCGCGTCGTCTCTGAGATACGCGGTCGACAGAGTTCCGAAAACACGTGATGTGCCACGATTTCCGTGCGTCTTACATCTTTCGACGATGGGACGATCCACGCGAAGAGAACGTTCGTGCTTGCGTGAGGTGCAACAGCGTCGATTCGCTTTTCTGTACGGGGAGAAATAGAACGTTGAGTTGACTTATCGGGTCTTCGTTGGAATTACCGTCGCTGGCATTGTAAACTCCAGATGACCTTGTGATTCCTTCGTCGGGCACTGGTAAAGGGTGGCGATGATTCGTTCTATAATAGTAATACCCGTCGTAGCGTTTCGACCGATGTCACCCGCCACGAAAGTCTCTCTCGACGTGGAAACCCCGCGCCGAAGAGTAAACGCGAAGGCTTACCATACGAAAGAAAACGGTATTATACGCCTGTGGTATGTGCGTCTCGGCTCTGTGATACGCGATCGGCAGAGTTACAAAAAAACGTTGATGGGCCACGATTTCCGTGCGTCTTACATCTTTCGACGATGGGACGATCCACGCGAAGAGTAGTTACGTGCTCGCGCGAGGTGCGATAGCGTCGATTCGCTTTTCTGTACGGGGAGAAATAGAACGATGAGTTGACTTATCGGGTCTTCGTTGGAATTACCGTCGCTGGCATTGTGAACTCCAGATGACCTTGTGATTCCTTCGTCGGGCACTGGTAAAGGGTGGCGATGATTCGTTCTATAATAGAAATACCCGTCGTAGCGATTCGGCCGAGTCACCCGCCACGAAACTCTCTCTCGTCGTGGAATCCCCATGTCGGAGAGTAAAACGCGAAGGCTAACTATATATAAGAAATATATAGTATTATTTATGCCTGTGGTTCTCCGTTTGCCCTACTCTCAGATACGCGACTCGGAGAGTTACGAATAATCGTGATGGACCACGATTTCTGTACGTCTTACATCTTTCGACGATGGGACGATCCACGCGAAGAGATCATTCCTGCTTGCGTGAGGTGCGATAGCGCCGATTCGCTTTTCTGTACGGGGAGAAATAGAACGATGAGTTGACTTATCGGGTCTTCGTTGGAATTACCGTCGCTGGCATTGTAAACTCCAGATGACCTTGTGATTCCTTCGTCGGGCACTGGTAAAGGGTGGCGATGATTCGTTCTATAATAGAAATACCCGTCGTAGCGATTCGGCCGTGTCACCCGCCACGAAAATCTCTCTCGTCGTGGAATCCCCGCGTCGTAGAGTAAACGCGAAGGCTTGCTATAGAAGACTATAGTTTATACGCCTGTGGTTCACCGGTTGCCTGCTCTCCGGGGTACGCGATCGCGCAGGAGTTACGGAAGAACTTGATGGGCCACGATCTCCAAGCGGCTATATCTTTCGACGATGGGACGATTCACGCGAAGAGAACGTTCGTGCATGCGTGAGGTGCGATAGCGTTGATTCGCTTGTCTGTACGGGGAGAAATAGAACGATGAGTTGACTTATCGGGTCTTCGTTGGAATTACCGTCGCTGGCATTGTAAACTCCAGATGACCTTGTGATTCCTTCGTCGGGCACTGGTAAAGGGTGGCGATGATTCGTTCTATAATAGAAATACCCGTCGTAGCGTTTCGACCGATGTCACCCGCCACGAAATTCTCTCTCGTCGTGGAATCCCCGCGTCGGAGAGTAACCGCCGAAGGCTTGCTATAGAAGACTATAGTTTATACGCCTGTGGTTCACCGGTTGCCGGCTCTCCGGGGCACGCGATCGCGCGAAGGTTACGGAGGGACGTGAAGCGCCCGAGCAATGAAACGTCCGCAGGAGGAAACGAGCAACCGCCGAACATTGTTTCGCGACGTTTCCATAATGTATTGTCGTTTCGCTCGCATCCCGCTTCTTTCCCCTAGTTTCCTCGACGCGTAGTTTCGCAGCCTTAGTGGACGAATCATTCTCGATTCGAGGAAAGATATGCAGTGGGGCGTGCAATGAGCCCGCCAGAGACCACGATCTCCAATGCGTCTTTACATCTTTCGACGATGGGATGATCCACGCGAAGAGAACGTTCGTGCTTGCGCGAGGTGCGTTAGCGTCGATTCGCTTTTCTGTACGGGGAGAAATAGAACGATGAGTTGACTTATCGGGTCTTCGTTGGAATTACCGTCGCTGGCATTGTAAACTCCAGATGACCTTGTGATTCCTTCGTCGGGCACTGGTAAAGGGTGGCGATGATTCGTTCTATAATAGAAATACCCGTCGTAGCGATTCGGCCGAGTCACCCGCCACGAAACTGTCTCTCTTTCGTCGTGGAAACCCCGCGTCGGAGAGTAAAACGCGCGAAGGCTGTGACTGTAACATATATATATACAGTATACAATGCCTGTGGTTTTTGCGCGTGTCGGCTCTTCGGTATACGCGATCGGCCAGAGTTACGGAGGGACGGTGAAGCGCACGAGAAATTGAAACGGCCGCACGATTGGAACCGAGCAACCGTCGAACATTGTTTCGCGACGTTTCCATAATGCGTTTTCGTTTCGCTCGCATACCGCTTCTTTTCCCCTAGTCTCTGAGACGCGTTTTCGAGCCGTTCTTCTACTATCGATTCTCGTAGAGAGAAGGGACCGGGTAGTCTGGAAGTGGAACCCGCATCTTGCGTGTACCGTACACGGAATTGAGAGGACCGGCCGTGAAGCTCGTTTTAAAGCCGTGCGTCTGACACCCAACTCTTGCGCGCCAATTTCGCGGCAAGAGATAATATGGGACGAATGACCGGCAAAGAGCCAGCTGTGAAGTCTGTTTTTTTAATCGAATCCGTGGACGTGTGTATGCCGTAGCGTCGCTCGTCGTGTTCGTTCATGGTCGTTCCGAGAGAAAGAACGAAAGCGGTAACGAAGGGACCGGCCGTGAAGCTCGTTTTAAAGCCGCGCGTCTGACACCCAACTCTTGCGCGCCAATTTCGCGGCAAGAGATAACATGGGACGAATGACCGGCAAAGAGCCAGCTGTGAAGTCTTTTTTCATTATTTGCTTTCAATCGATCGATCGGTACGATTCGTGCAACGTTTCGCGCGATGCGACGCGAAAACATGCGCGCAACAATAGATGCGTCTGATCGGAAGAACGCGAGGGTCGACTGCACGCGATGGATTCAGTATCGGGTAGGATACAAAATATATCCCCGTCGTTTCCACGCGTGCGAGTCTTCTGCGTCTTTCGCGGGTTTTTGAATGCACTATACGCCCGGAACGTCGAGAAATATATACATATTACTTGAACGTTTTTCGTCTCGAAAGGCTTCGGTGTCGTCTCCAAGGCGACGCCTGAATCTCCTTCGCGCGCTGGTCGGAGATTCAGGTATCAACTTTTATCTTCTCTTTGAAAGAAGAGAGATATTAGGTCGAACAAATGAGAATAAAATTATATATGTGAAATATAAAATTTATACGATTACCCTGAACGGTGGATCACTTGGCTCGTGGGTCGATGAAGAACGCAGCTAATTGCGCGTCAACGTGTGAACTGCAGGACACATGAACATCGACATTTCGAACGCACATTGCGGTCCACGGATACAATTCCTGGACCACGCCTGGCTGAGGGTCGTTTACGTACCATACACTGCTTGCGTAGCTCTGTCAAATCCCCGCCGTCGTTCACCTCTTCGGATCGAACGTTTTTTTACCGAAGGGCGCAAAGAACGTTTCTGAGTCGGGTTAAGAGAAGGATGCTACGTACGAGCGAACGATGGGTGTCTCGTCGGCGTTTGTCGCGGACACGCGAAAATTCTGTGAATTTCACGGACAGTGTACGTTCTAGTTGTTGCAAAACGATCGGAATCGTTTGTATGGACTCGCGTGAGTGTTCGCGGCGTCGTGCGTCGTTCAATTACGACCGCCCGCGGATACCGCTCCACTGCGATATGGATCTGAGCGACAACTTTTTCGGCTGTTCGTGAGATGAACGGTTTCGTGTGTTTAGAAAAATTTTTTTTCCCGCGCTCCCGACGTCACCTGAAATGATGCGTCAGAGGTGAAAGAAAATATTAAGAAGTCGAGAGAGAGAGAGACTACACACGTTTTATTCATATTTTGTATACCGTGCGTGAGACGGATGTGCACGAC
>NW_027475465.1:25000-27500 GCF_051020985.1 Nomia melanderi | reverse complement strand
GCACGGCCTGGATAGCCCGCATCGACCGATACATTTTTTCCATTTTCAGTGAAAAAAAAATTTTTGTCAATTTTCTCAACGTTAAAAACGTTAATAAACTGCGTTTTTATGCGTGGATTAAACATTAAAAAAATTTTGAAATATGTGATGAAAAAGTTTACTCTTGACCGTTCGGACTTAGAAAAATTTCGAGTACCTCGGATCGCCGGCTGGAATTACCGCACGGCATGGACAGCCCGCATCGACCGATACATTTTTTCCATTTTCAGTGAAAAAAAAATTTTTGTCAATTTTCTCAACGTTAAAAACGTTAATAAACTGCGTTTTTATGCGTGGATTAAACATTAAAAAAATTTTGAAATATGTGATGAAAAAGTTTACTCTTGACCGTCGGGACTTAGAAAAATTTCGAGTACCCCGGATCGCCTGCTGGAATTACCGCACGGCCTGGATAGCCCGCATCGACCGATACATTTTTTCCATTTTCAGTGAAAAAAAAATTTTTGTCAATTTTCTCAACGTTAAAAACGTTAATAAACTGCGTTTTTATGCGTGGATTAAACATTAAAAAAATTTTGAAATATGTGATGAAAAAGTTTACTCTTGACCGTCGGGACTTAGAAAAATTTCGAGTACCCCGGATCGCCTGCTGGCATTACCGCACGGCCTGGACAGCTCGCTCCGACGAATCGGTTTTTTCCATTTTTTCCGAAAAATAAATTTTTGTAATTTTTTTTAATGTCAAAAACGTTAATAAACGTCATGTTTACGCATGGATTAAACATTGAAATAATTTTAAAACGCTTATTAAAAAAGTTGTTGTCGACCGTGGGACTTAGAAAAATTTCGGGAAGTCCGATTCGCCTGCTGGAATTACCGCACGGGCTGGACACCTCGCTCCGACGAATCGGTTTTTTCCATTTTTTTTGAAAAATAAATTTTTGTAATTTTTTTTAATGTTAAAAACGTTAATAAACGTCATGTTTACGCATGGATTAAACATTGAAATAATTTTAAAACGCTTATTAAAAAAGTTGGTGTCGACCGTGGGACTTAGAAAAATTTCGGGAAGTCCGATTCGCCTGCTGGAATTACCGCACGGGCTGGACACCTCGCTCCGACGAATCGGTTTTTTCCATTTTTTCCGAAAAATAAATTTTTGTAATTTTTTTTAATGTTAAAAACGTTAATAAACGTCATGTTTACGCATGGATTAAACATTGAAATAATTTTAAAACGCTTATTAAAAAAGTTGGTGTCGACCGTGGGACTTAGAAAAATTTCGGGAAGTCCGATTCGCCTGCTGGAATTACCGCACGGGCTGGACACCTCGCTCCGACGAATCGGTTTTTTCCATTTTTTTTGAAAAATAAATTTTTGTAATTTTTTTTAATGTTAAAAACGTTAATAAACGTCATGTTTACGCATGGATTAAACATTGAAATAATTTTAAAACGCTTATTAAAAAAGTTGGTGTCGACCGTGGGACTTAGAAAAATTTCGGGAAGTCCGATTCGCCTGCTGGAATTACCGCACGGGCTGGACACCTCGCTCCGACGAATCGGTTTTTTCCATTTTTTCCGAAAAATAAATTTTTGTAATTTTTTTTAATGTCAAAAACGTTAATAAACGTCATGTTTACGCATGGATTAAACATTGAAATAATTTTAAAACGCTTATTAAAAAAGTTGTTGTCGACCGTGGGACTTAGAAAAATTTCGGGAAGTCCGATTCGCCTGCTGGAATTACCGCACGGGCTGGACACCTCGCTCCGACGAATCGGTTTTTTCCATTTTTTTTGAAAAATAAATTTTTGTAATTTTTTTTAATGTTAAAAACGTTAATAAACGTCATGTTTACGCATGGATTAAACATTGAAATAATTTTAAAACGCTTATTAAAAAAGTTGGTGTCGACCGTGGGACTTAGAAAAATTTCGGGAAGTCCGATTCGCCTGCTGGAATTACCGCACGGGCTGGACACCTCGCTCCGACGAATCGGTTTTTTCCATTTTTTTTGAAAAATAAATTTTTGTAATTTTTTTTAATGTTAAAAACGTTAATAAACGTCATGTTTACGCATGGATTAAACATTGAAATAATTTTAAAACGCTTATTAAAAAAGTTGTTGTCGACCGTGGGACTTAGAAAAATTTCGGGAAGTCCGATTCGCCTGCTGGAATTACCGCACGGGCTGGACACCTCGCTCCGACGAATCGGTTTTTTCCATTTTTTTTGAAAAATAAATTTTTGTAATTTTTTTTAATGTTAAAAACGTTAATAAACGTCATGTTTACGCATGGATTAAACATTGAAATAATTTTAAAACGCTTATTAAAAAAGTTGGTGTCGACCGTGGGACTTAGAAAAATTTCGGGAAGTCCGATTCGCCTGCTGGAATTACCGCACGGGCTGGACACCTCGCTCCGACGAATCGGTTTTTTCCATTTTTTTTGAAAAATAAATTTTTGTAATTTTTTTTAATGTTAAAAACGTTAATA
>NW_027475465.1:12500-20000 GCF_051020985.1 Nomia melanderi | reverse complement strand
GATTCGCCTTTCTGTACGGGGAGAAATAGAACGATGAGCTGACTTATCGGGTCTTCGTTGGAATTACCGTCGCTGGCATTGTAAACTCCAGATGACCTTGTGATTCCTTCGTCGGGCACTGGTAAAGGGTGGCGATGATTCGTTCTATAATAGAAATACCCGTCGTAGCGTTTCGGCCTAGTCACCCGCCACGAAACACTCTCTCGTCGTGGAATCCCCGCGTCGGAGAATAAAACGCCGAAGGCTTACTTATGAAACTTACGTCTCTCGACGATGGGACGATCCACGCGAAGAGTTGTTACGTGCACGCGTATGGTGCGATTGCGTCGATTCGCTTTTCTGTACGGGGAGCAATAGAACGTTGAGTTGACTTATCGGGTCTTCGTTGGAATTACCGTCGCTGGCATTGTAAACTCCAGATGACCTTGTGATTCCTTCGTCGGGCACTGGTAAAGGGTGGCGATGATGCGTTCTATAATAGAAATACCCGTCGTAGCGTTTCTTCCGAGTCAACCCGCTCACGAAACACTCTCTCGTCGTGGAATCCCCGCGTCGGAGAGTAAAACGCGAATTCATAGTATGGAAACTTACGTCTCTCGACGATGGGACGATCCACGCGAAGAGTTGTTACGTGCACGCGTATGGTGCGATTGCGTCGATTCGCTTTTCTGTACGGGGAGTAATAGAACGTTGAGTTGACTTATCGGGTCTTCGTTGGAATTACCGTCGCTGGCATTGTAAACTCCAGATGACCTTGTGATTCCTTCGTCGGGCACTGGTAAAGGGTGGCGATGATGCGTTCTATAATAGAAATACCCGTCGTAGCGTTTCTTCCGAGTCAACCCGCTCACGAAACTCTCTCTCGTCGTGGAATCCCCGCGTCGGAGAGTAAAACGCGAATTCATACTATGAAAACTTACGTCTCTCGACGATGGGACGATCCACGCGAAGAGTTGTTTACGTGCACGCGTATGGTGCGATTGCGTCGATTCGCTTTTCTGTACGGGGAGAAATAGAACGTTGAGTTGACTTATCGGGTCTTCGTTGGAATTACCGTCGCTGGCATTGTAAACTCCAGATGACCTTGTGATTCCTTCGTCGGGCACTGGTAAAGGGTGGCGATGATGCGTTCTATAATAGAAATACCCGTCGTAGCGTTTCTTCCGAGTCAACCCGCTCACGAAACTCTCTCTCGTCGTGGAATCCCCGCGTCGGAGAGTAAAACGCGAATTCATACTATGAAAACTTACGTCTCTCGACGATGGGACGATCCACGCGAAGAGTTGTTTACGTGTACGCGTATGGTGCGATTGCGTCGATTCGCTTTTCTGTACGGGGAGAAATAGAACGTTGAGTTGACTTATCGGGTCTTCGTTGGAATTACCGTCGCTGGCATTGTAAACTCCAGATGACCTTGTGATTCCTTCGTCGGGCACTGGTAAAGGGTGGCGATGATGCGTTCTATAATAGAAATACCCGTCGTAGCGTTTCTTCCGAGTCAACCCGCTCACGAAACTCTCTCTCTCGTCGTGGAATCCCCGCGTCGGAGAGTAAAACGCCGAAGGCTTACTATGAAACTTACGTCTCTCGACGATGGGACGATCCACGCGAAGAGTTGTTACGTGCACGCGTATGGTGCGATTGCGTCGATTCGCTTTTCTGTACGGGGAGTAATAGAACGTTGAGTTGACTTATCGGGTCTTCGTTGGAATTACCGTCGCTGGCATTGTAAACTCCAGATGACCTTGTGATTCCTTCGTCGGGCACTGGTAAAGGGTGGCGATGATGCGTTCTATAATAGAAATACCCGTCGTAGCGTTTCTTCCGAGTCAACCCGCTCACGAAACTCTCTCTCGTCGTGGAATCCCCGCGTCGGAGAGTAAAACGCGAATTCATACTATGAAAACTTACGTCTCTCGACGATGGGACGATCCACGCGAAGAGTTGTTTACGTGCACGCGTATGGTGCGATTGCGTCGATTCGCTTTTCTGTACGGGGAGAAATAGAACGTTGAGTTGACTTATCGGGTCTTCGTTGGAATTACCGTCGCTGGCATTGTAAACTCCAGATGACCTTGTGATTCCTTCGTCGGGCACTGGTAAAGGGTGGCGATGATGCGTTCTATAATAGAAATACCCGTCGTAGCGTTTCTTCCGAGTCAACCCGCTCACGAAACTCTCTCTCGTCGTGGAATCCCCGCGTCGGAGAGTAAAACGCGAATTCATACTATGAAAACTTACGTCTCTCGACGATGGGACGATCCACGCGAAGAGTTGTTTACGTGCACGCGTATGGTGCGATTGCGTCGATTCGCTTTTCTGTACGGGGAGAAATAGAACGTTGAGTTGACTTATCGGGTCTTCGTTGGAATTACCGTCGCTGGCATTGTAAACTCCAGATGACCTTGTGATTCCTTCGTCGGGCACTGGTAAAGGGTGGCGATGATGCGTTCTATAATAGAAATACCCGTCGTAGCGTTTCTTCCGAGTCAACCCGCTCACGAAACTCTCTCTCGTCGTGGAATCCCCGCGTCGGAGGGTAAAACGCGATATATAATAGTATATGCCAGTGGTTCGCGCGCGTCGTCTCTGAGATACGCGGTCGACAGAGTTCCGAAAACACGTGATGTGCCACGATTTCCGTGCGTCTTACATCTTTCGACGATGGGACGATCCACGCGAAGAGAACGTTCGTGCTTGCGTGAGGTGCAACAGCGTCGATTCGCTTTTCTGTACGGGGAGAAATAGAACGTTGAGTTGACTTATCGGGTCTTCGTTGGAATTACCGTCGCTGGCATTGTAAACTCCAGATGACCTTGTGATTCCTTCGTCGGGCACTGGTAAAGGGTGGCGATGATTCGTTCTATAATAGTAATACCCGTCGTAGCGTTTCGACCGATGTCACCCGCCACGAATGTCTCTCTCGACGTGGAAACCCCGCGCCGAAGAGTAAACGCGAAGGCTTACCATACGAAAGAAAACGGTATTATACGCCTGTGGTATGTGCGTCTCGGCTCTGTGATACGCGATCGGCAGAGTTACAAAAAAACGTTGATGGGCCACGATTTCCGTGCGTCTTACATCTTTCGACGATGGGACGATCCACGCGAAGAGTAGTTACGTGCTCGCGCGAGGTGCGATAGCGTCGATTCGCTTTTCTGTACGGGGAGAAATAGAACGATGAGTTGACTTATCGGGTCTTCGTTGGAATTACCGTCGCTGGCATTGTAAACTCCAGATGACCTTGTGATTCCTTCGTCGGGCACTGGTAAAGGGTGGCGATGATTCGTTCTATAATAGAAATACCCGTCGTAGCGATTCGGCCGAGACACCCGCCACGAAACTCTCTCTCGTCGTGGAATCCCCATGTCGGAGAGTAAAACGCGAAGGCTAACTATATAAGAAACATATAGTATTATTTATGCCTGTGGTTCTCCGTTTGTCCTACTCTCAGATACGCGACTCGGAGAGTTACGAATAATCGTGATGGACCACGATTTCTGTACGTCTTACATCTTTCGACGATGGGACGATCCACGCGAAGAGATCATTCCTGCTTGCGTGAGGTGCGATAGCGCCGATTCGCTTTTCTGTACGGGGAGAAATAGAACGATGAGTTGACTTATCGGGTCTTCGTTGGAATTACCGTCGCTGGCATTGTAAACTCCAGATGACCTTGTGATTCCTTCGTCGGGCACTGGTAAAGGGTGGCGATGATTCGTTCTATAATAGAAATACCCGTCGTAGCGATTCGGCCGTGTCACCCGCCACGAAAATCTCTCTCGTCGTGGAATCCCCGCGTCGTAGAGTAAACGCGAAGGCTTGCTATAGAAGACTATAGTTTATACGCCTGTGGTTCACCGGTTGCCTGCTCTCCGGGGTACGCGATCGCGCAGGAGTTACGGAAGAACTTGATGGGCCACGATCTCCAAGCGGCTATATCTTTCGACGATGGGACGATTCACGCGAAGAGAACGTTCGTGCATGCGTGAGGTGCGATAGCGTTGATTCGCTTGTCTGTACGGGGAGAAATAGAACGATGAGTTGACTTATCGGGTCTTCGTTGGAATTACCGTCGCTGGCATTGTAAACTCCAGATGACCTTGTGATTCCTTCGTCGGGCACTGGTAAAGGGTGGCGATGATTCGTTCTATAATAGAAATACCCGTCGTAGCGTTTCGACCGATGTCACCCGCCACGAAATTCTCTCTCGTCGTGGAATCCCCGCGTCGGAGAGTAACCGCCGAAGGCTTGCTATAGAAGACTATAGTTTATACGCCTGTGGTTCACCGGTTGCCGGCTCTCCGGGGCACGCGATCGCGCGAAGGTTACGGAGGGACGTGAAGCGCCCGAGCAATGAAACGTCCGCAGGAGGAAACGAGCAACCGCCGAACATTGTTTCGCGACGTTTCCATAATGTATTGTCGTTTCGCTCGCATCCCGCTTCTTTCCCCTAGTTTCCTCGACGCGTAGTTTCGCAGCCTTAGTGGACGAATCATTCTCGATTCGAGGAAAGATATGCAGTGGGGCGTGCAATGAGCCCGCCAGAGACCACGATCTCCAATGCGTCTTTACATCTTTCGACGATGGGATGATCCACGCGAAGAGAACGTTCGTGCTTGCGCGAGGTGCGTTAGCGTCGATTCGCTTTTCTGTACGGGGAGAAATAGAACGATGAGTTGACTTATCGGGTCTTCGTTGGAATTACCGTCGCTGGCATTGTAAACTCCAGATGACCTTGTGATTCCTTCGTCGGGCACTGGTAAAGGGTGGCGATGATTCGTTCTATAATAGAAATACCCGTCGTAGCGATTCGGCCGAGTCACCCGCCACGAAACTGTCTCTCTTTCGTCGTGGAAACCCCGCGTCGGAGAGTAAAACGCGCGAAGGCTGTGACTGTAACATATATATATATACAGTATACAATGCCTGTGGTTTTTGCGCGTGTCGGCTCTTCGGTATACGCGATCGGCCAGAGTTACGGAGGGACGGTGAAGCGCACGAGAAATTGAAACGGCCGCACGATTGGAACCGAGCAACCGTCGAACATTGTTTCGCGACGTTTCCATAATGCGTTTTCGTTTCGCTCGCATACCGCTTCTTTTCCCCTAGTCTCTGAGACGCGTTTTCGAGCCGTTCTTCTACTATCGATTCTCGTAGAGAGAAGGGACCGGGTAGTCTGGAAGTGGAACCCGCATCTTGCGTGTACCGTACACGGAATTGAGAGGACCGGCCGTGAAGCTCGTTTTAAAGCCGTGCGTCTGACACCCAACTCTTGCGCGCCAATTTCGCGGCAAGAGATAATATGGGACGAATGACCGGCAAAGAGCCAGCTGTGAAGTCTGTTTTTTTAATCGAATCCGTGGACGTGTGTATGCCGTAGCGTCGCTCGTCGTGTTCGTTCATGGTCGTTCCGAGAGAAAGAACGAAAGCGGTAACGAAGGGACCGGCCGTGAAGCTCGTTTTAAAGCCGCGCGTCTGACACCCAACTCTTGCGCGCCAATTTCGCGGCAAGAGATAACATGGGACGAATGACCGGCAAAGAGCCAGCTGTGAAGTCTTTTTTCATTATTTGCTTTCAATCGATCGATCGGTACGATTCGTGCAACGTTTCGCGCGATGCGACGCGAAAACATGCGCGCAACAATAGATGCGTCTGATCGGAAGAACGCGAGGGTCGACTGCACGCGATGGATTCAGTATCGGGTAGGATACAAAATATATCCCCGTCGTTTCCACGCGTGCGAGTCTTCTGCGTCTTTCGCGGGTTTTTGAATGCACTATACGCCCGGAACGTCGAGAAATATATACATATTACTTGAACGTTTTTCGTCTCGAAAGGCTTCGGTGTCGTCTCCAAGGCGACGCCTGAATCTCCTTCGCGCGCTGGTCGGAGATTCAGGTATCAACTTTTATCTTCTCTTTGAAAGAAGAGAGATATTAGGTCGAACAAATGAGAATAAAATTATATATGTGAAATATAAAATTTATACGATTACCCTGAACGGTGGATCACTTGGCTCGTGGGTCGATGAAGAACGCAGCTAATTGCGCGTCAACGTGTGAACTGCAGGACACATGAACATCGACATTTCGAACGCACATTGCGGTCCACGGATACAATTCCTGGACCACGCCTGGCTGAGGGTCGTTTACGTACCATACACTGCTTGCGTAGCTCTGTCAAATCCCCGCCGTCGTTCACCTCTTCGGATCGAACGTTTTTTTACCGAAGGGCGCAAAGAACGTTTCTGAGTCGGGTTAAGAGAAGGATGCTACGTACGAGCGAACGATGGGTGTCTCGTCGGCGTTTGTCGCGGACACGCGAAAATTCTGTGAATTTCACGGACAGTGTACGTTCTAGTTGTTGCAAAACGATCGGAATCGTTTGTATGGACTCGCGTGAGTGTTCGCGGCGTCGTGCGTCGTTCAATTACGACCGCCCGCGGATACCGCTCCACTGCGATATGGATCTGAGCGACAACTTTTTCGGCTGTTCGTGAGATGAACGGTTTCGTGTGTTTAGAAAAATTTTTTTTCCCGCGCTCCCGACGTCACCTGAAATGATGCGTCAGAGGTGAAAGAAAATATTAAGAAGTCGAGAGAGAGAGAGACTACACACGTTTTATTCATATTTTGTATACCGTGCGTGAGACGGATGTGCACGACACGTCGTATGTCGGTATATTACCGACTGGCCCCAGGGAGATTGTTTTCTTCCTCTCTTACGAATGAGATGTACGTTTCGGAGGATCGTCGTTACCGAAACACACGGCAAAACGAGACTTCTCGCAGCAGAACCTTTATACACAATACACATCGACTCTTTTTACCCCGAGAGAGAGAGAAAAGGTGTATTTCTTTTTTTTATTTTTCGAATTCGACGCACGAACGCTTTGACGACTGGAGAAAAACACGGTGTGTGTTAAAATCGTGCGGGACGAGCATGCGTATTCGTAACGGGTCGAATAGTTCTTATTCCCCGTCGTC
This sequence comes from Nomia melanderi, assembly GCF_051020985.1. Taxonomy (NCBI): domain Eukaryota; kingdom Metazoa; phylum Arthropoda; class Insecta; order Hymenoptera; family Halictidae; genus Nomia; species Nomia melanderi. Next base: position 13,010 of record NW_027475465.1, on the reverse strand, counting down.
GCGTGTCCTCGCTGGACCACCACCGTGCGCTTCCGCCACGTTCAGTTGAATTTCGAAATATATATATATAAAAAGAATCACCATATACTCTCTTTCGGGAGGTGTATTTTTATCGGTTTCTGCTATAGAGAAGAGACGGAGATCGTGTTGTGAGGTGTAACGTTTCTGTATCCCCGTTTCGGAGGATCGTCGTTATCGGCGGAACACACGTCAAAACGAGACTTCTCGCAGAACCTTTATACACAATACACATCGACTCTTTTACCCCGAGAGAGAGAAAAGGTGTTTTTCTTTTTTTTTTATTTTTCGAATTCGACGCACGAACGCTTTGACGACTGGAGAAAAACACGGTGTGTGTTAAAATCGTGCGGGACGAGCATGCGTATTCGTAACGGGTCGAATAGTTCTTATTCCCCGTCGTCGCGTGTCCTCGCTGGACCACCACCGTGCGCTTCCGCCACGTTCAGTTGTATTTCGAAATATATATATATATAAAAAGAATCACCATAT
>NW_027475465.1:0-5000 GCF_051020985.1 Nomia melanderi | reverse complement strand
AACATTGAAAAAATTTTGAAATATGCGATGAAAAAGTTTACTCTTGACCGTCGGGACTTAGAAAAATTTCGAGTACCCCGGATCGCCTGCTGGCATTACCGCACGGGCTGGACACCTCGCTCCGACGAATCGGTTTTTTCCATTTTTTTTGAAAAATAAATTTTTGTAATTTTTTTTAATGTCAAAAACGTTATAAACGTCATGTTTACGCATGGATTAAACATTGAAATAATTTTAAAACACTTATTAAAAAAGTTGGTGTCGACCGTGGGACTTAGAAAAATTTCGGGAAGTCCGATTCGCCTGCTGGAATTACCGCACGGGCAGGACACCTCGCTCCGACGAATCGGTTTTTTCCATTTTTTTTGAAAAATAAATTTTTGTAATTTTTTTAACGTTGAAAACGTTAATAAACATCATGTTTACGCATGGATTAAACATTGAAATAATTTTAAAACGCTTATTAAAAAAGTTGGTGTCGACCGTGGGACTTAGAAAAATTTCGGGAAGTCCGATTCGCCTGCTGGAATTACCGCACGGGCAGGACACCTCGCTCCGACGAATCGGTTTTTTCCATTTTTTTCCGAAAAATAAATTTTTGTAATTTTTTTTTAATGTTAAAAACGTTAATAAACTTCATGTTTACGCATGGATTAAACATTGAAATAATTTAAAACGCTTATTAAAAAAGTTGGTGTCGACCGTGGGACTTAGAAAAATTTCGGGAAGTCCGATTCGCCTGCTGGAATTACCGCACGGGCTGGACACCTCGCTCCGCCGAATCGGTTTTTTCCTTTTTTTCGAAAAATAAATTTTGTAATTTTTTTAATGTTAAAAACGTTAATAAACTTCATGTTTACGCATGGATTAAACATTGAAATAATTTTAAAACGCTTATTAAAAAAGTTGGTGTCGACCGTGGGACTTAGAAAAATTTCGGAAGTCCGATTCGCCTGCTGGAATTACCGCACGGGCAGGACACCTCGCTCCGACGAATCGGTTTTTTCCATTTTTTCCGAAAAATAAATTTTGTAATTTTTTTTAATGTTAAAAACGTTAATAAACTCATGTTTACGCATGGATTAAACATTGAAATAATTTTAAAACGCTTATTAAAAAAGTTGGTGTCGACCGTGGGACTTAGAAAAATTTCGGGAAGTCCGATTCGCCTGCTGGAATTACCGCACGGGCAGGACACCTCGCTCCGACGAAATCGGTTTTTTCCATTTTTTTTGAAAAATAAATTTTTTAATTTTTTTTAACGTTGAAAACGTTAATAAACATCATGTTTACGCATGGATTAAACATTGAAATAATTTTAAAACGCTTATTAAAAAAGTTGGTGTCGACCGTGGGACTTAGAAAAATTTCGGGAAGTCCGATTCGCCTGCTGGAATTACCGCACGGGCTGGACACCTCGCTCCGACGAATCGGTTTTTTCCATTTTTTTTGAAAAATAAATTTTTGTAATTTTTTTTAATGTCAAAAACGTTAATAAACGTCATGTTTACGCATGGATTAAACATTGAAATAATTTTAAAACACTTATTAAAAAAGTTGGTGTCGACGTGGGACTTAGAAAAATTTCGGGAAGTCCGATTCGCCTGCTGGAATTACCGCACGGGCTGGACACCTCGCTCCGCCGAATCGGTATTTTCCATTTTTCTTGAAAATAAATTTTTGTAATTTTTTTTAACGTTGAAAACGTTAATAAACATCATGTTTACGCATGGATTAAACATTGAAATAATTTTAAAACGCTTATTAAAAAAGTTGGTGTCGACCGTGGGACTTAGAAAAATTTCGGGAAGTCCGATTCGCCTGCTGGAATTACCGGCACGGGCTGGACACCTCGCTCCGCCGAATCGGTATTTTCCATTTTTCTTGAAAAATAAATTTTTGTAATTTTTTTAACGTTGAAAACGTTTAATAAACATCATGTTTACGCATGGATTAAACATTGAAATAATTTTAAAACGCTTATTAAAAAAGTTGGTGTCGACCGTGGGACTTAGAAAAATTTCGGGAAGTCCGATTCGCCTGCTGGAATTACCGCACGGGCAGGACACCTCGCTCCGACGAATCGGTTTTTTCCATTTTTTCCGAAAATAAATTTTTGTAATTTTTTTTAATGTTAAAAACGTTAATAAACTTCATGTTTACGCATGGATTAAACATTGAAATAATTTTAAAAACACTTATTAAAAAAGTTGGTGTCGACCGTGGGACTTAGAAAAATTTCGGAAGTCCGATTCGCCTGCTGGAATTACCGCACGGGCAGGACACCCTCGCTCCGACGAATCGGTTTTTTTCCATTTTTTTTGAAAAATAAAATTTTGTAATTTTTTTTAACGTTGAAAACGTTAATAAACATCATGTTTACGCATGGATTAAACATTGAAATAATTTAAAAACGCTTATTAAAAAAGTTGGTGTCGACCGTGGGACTTAGAAAAATTTCGGGAAGTCCGATTCGCCTGCTGGAATTACCGCACGGGCTGGACACCTCGCTCCGCCGAATCGGTTTTTTCCTTTTTTTCCGAAAATAAATTTTGTAATTTTTTTTAATGTTAAAAACGTTAATAAACTTCATGTTTACGCATGGATTAAACATTGAAATAATTTTAAAACGCTTATTAAAAAAGTTGGTGTCGACCGTGGGACTTAGAAAAATTTCGGGAAGTCCGATTCGCCTGCTGGAATTACCGCACGGGCAGGACACCTCGCTCCGACGAATCGGTTTTTTCCATTTTTTCCGAAAAATAAATTTTTGTAATTTTTTTTAATGTTAAAAACGTTAATAAACTTCATGTTTACGCATGGATTAAACATTGAAATAATTTTTAAAACGCTTATTAAAAAAGTTGGTGTCGACCGTGGGACTTAGAAAAATTTCGGGAAGTCCGATTCGCCTGCTGGAATTACCGCACGGGCAGGACACCTCGCTCCGACGAATCGGTTTTTTTCCATTTTTTTTGAAAAATAAATTTTTGTAATTTTTTTTAACGTTGAAAACGTTAATAAACATCATGTTTACGCATGGATTAAACATTGAAATAATTTAAAACGCTTATTAAAAAAGTTGGTGTCGACCGTGGGACTTAGAAAAATTTCGGGAAGTCCGATTCGCCTGCTGGAATTACCGCACGGGCTGGACACCTCGCTCCGCCGAATCGGTTTTTTCCTTTTTTTCCGAAAAATAAATTTTTGTAATTTTTTTTAATGTTAAAACGTTAATAAACTTCATGTTACGCATGGATTAAACATTGAAATAATTTTAAAACGCTTATTAAAAAAAGTTGGTGTCGACCGTGGGACTTAGAAAAATTTCGGAAGTCCGATTCGCCTGCTGGAATTACCGCACGGGCAGGACACCTCGCTCCGACGAATCGGTTTTTTCCATTTTTTCCGAAAAATAAATTTTTGTAATTTTTTTTAATGTTAAAAACGTTAATAAACTTCATGTTTACGCATGGATTAAACATTGAAATAATTTTAAAACGCTTATTAAAAAGTTGGTGTCGACCGTGGGACTTAGAAAAATTTCGGGAAGTCCGATTCGCCTGCTGGAATTACCGCACGGGCAGGACACCTCGCTCCGACGAATCGGTTTTTTTCCATTTTTTTTTGAAAAATAAATTTTTGTAATTTTTTTTAACGTTGAAAACGTTAATAAACATCATGTTTACGCATGGATTAAACATTGAAATAATTTTAAAACGCTTAGTAAAAAAGTTGGTGTCGACCGTGGGACTTAGAAAAATTTCGGGAAGTCCGATTCGCCTGCTGGAATTACCGCACGGGCTGGACACCTCGCTCCGCCGAATCGGTTTTTTCCTTTTTTTCCGAAAAATAAATTTTTGTAATTTTTTTTAATGTTAAAAACGTTAATAAACTTCATGTTTACGCATGGATTAAACATTGAAATAATTTTAAAACGCTTATTAAAAAAGTTGGTGTCGACCGTGGGACTTAGAAAAATTTCGGAAGTCCGATTCGCCTGCTGGAATTACCGCACGGGCAGGACACCTCGCTCCGACGAATCGGTTTTTTCCATTTTTTCCGAAAAATAAATTTTTGTAATTTTTTTAATGTTAAAAACGTTAATAAACTTCATGTTTACGCATGGATTAAACATTGAAATAATTTTAAAACGCTTATTAAAAAAGTGGTGTCGACCGTGGACTTAGAAAAATTTCGGGAAGTCCGATTCGCCTGCTGGAATTACCGCACGGGCTGGACACCTCGCTCCGCCGAATCGGTTTTTTCCTTTTTTTCCGAAAAATAAATTTTTGTAATTTTTTTTAATGTTAAAAACGTTAATAAACTTCATGTTTACGCATGGATTAAACATTGAAATAATTTTAAAACGCTTATTAAAAAAGTTGGTGTCGACCCGTGGGACTTAGAAAAATTTCGGGAAGTCCGATTCGCCTGCTGGAATTACCGCACGGGCAGGACACCTCGCTCCGACGAATCGGTTTTTTCCATTTTTTCCGAAAAATAAATTTTTGTAATTTTTTTTTAATGTTAAAAACGTTAATAAACTTCATGTTTACGCATGGATTAAACATTGAAATAATTTTAAAACGCTTATTAAAAAAGTTGGTGTCGACCGTGGACTTAGAAAAATTTCGGGAAGTCCGATTCGCCTGCTGGAATTACCGCACGGGCAGGACACCTCGCTCCGACGAATCGGTTTTTTCCATTTTTTTTGAAAAATAAATTTTTGTAATTTTTTTTAACGTTGAAAACGTTAATAAACATCATGTTTACGCATGGATTAAACATTGAAATAATTTTAAAACGCTTATTAAAAAAGTTGGTGTCGACCGTGGGACTTAGAAAAATTTCGGGAAGTCCGATTCGCCTGCTGGAATTACCGCACGGGCTGGACACCTCGCTCCGCCGAATCGGTTTTTTCCTTTTTTCCGAAAAATAAATTTTTGTAATTTTTTTTAATGTTAAAAACGTTAATAAACTTCATGTTTACGCATGGA
>NW_027475464.1:45000-47295 GCF_051020985.1 Nomia melanderi | reverse complement strand
TGGTGTCGACCGTGGGACTTAGAAAAATTTCGGGGAAGTCCCGATTCGCCTGCTGGAATTACCGCACGGGCAGGACACCTCGCTCCGACGAATCGGTTTTTTCCATTTTTTCCGAAAATAAATTTTTGTAATTTTTTTAATGTTAAAAACGTAATAAACTTCATGTTTACGCATGGATTAAACATTGAAATAATTTTAAAACACTTATTAAAAAAGTTGGTGTCGACCGTGGGACTTAGAAAAATTTCGGAAGTCCGATTCGCCTGCTGGAATTACCGCACGGGCTGGACACCTCGCTCCGCCGAATCGGTTTTTCCTTTTTTTCCGAAAAATAAATTTTTGTAATTTTTTTAATGTTAAAAACGTTAATAAACTTCATGTTTACGCATGGATTAAACATTGAAATAATTTTAAAACGCTTATTAAAAAAGTTGGTGTCGACCGTGGGACTTAGAAAAATTTCGGGAAGTCCGATTCGCCTGCTGGAATTACCGCACGGGCAGGACGCCACCTCGCTCCGACGAATCGGTTTTTTCATTTTTCCGAAAAATAAATTTTTGTAATTTTTTTTAATGTTAAAAACGTTAATAAACTTCATGTTTACGCATGGATTAAACATTGAAATAATTTTAAAACACTTATTAAAAAAGTTGGTGTCGACCGTGGGACTTAGAAAAATTTCGGGAAGTCCGATTCGCCTGCTGGAATTACCGCACGGGCTGGACACCTCGCTCCGCCGAATCGGTTTTTCCTTTTTTTCCGAAAAATAAATTTTTGTAATTTTTTTTAAAAAACGTTAATAAACTTCATGTTTACGCATGGATTAAACATTGAAATAATTTTAAAACGCTTATTAAAAAAGTTGGTGTCGACCGTGGGACTTAGAAAAATTTCGGGAAGTCCGATTCGCCTGCTGGAATTACCGCACGGGCAGGACACCTCGCTCCGACGAATCGGTTTTTTCCATTTTTTCCGAAAAATAAATTTTTGTAATTTTTTTTAATGTTAAAAACGTTAATAAACTTCATGTTTACGCATGGATTAAACATTGAAATAATTTTAAAACACTTATTAAAAAAGTTGGTGTCGACCGTGGGACTTAGAAAAATTTCGGGAAGTCCGATTCGCCTACGGGCTGGACACCGCACGGGCTGGACACCTCGCTCCGCCGAATCGGTTTTTTCCTTTTTTTCCGAAAAATAAATTTTTGTAATTTTTTTTAATGTTAAAAACGTTAATAAACTTCATGTTTACGCATGGATTAAACATTGAAATAATTTTAAAACGCTTATTAAAAAAGTTGGTGTCGACCGTGGGACTTAGAAAAATTTCGGGAAGTCCGATTCGCCTGCTGGAATTACCGCACGGGCAGGACACCTCGCTCCGACGAATCGGTTTTTTCCATTTTTTCCGAAAAATAAATTTTTGTAATTTTTTTTAATGTTAAAAACGTTAATAAACTTCATGTTTACGCATGGATTAAACATTGAAATAATTTTAAAACGCTTATTAAAAAAGTTGGTGTCGACCGTGGGACTTAGAAAAATTTCGGGAAGTCCGATTCGCCTGCTGGAATTACCGCACGGGCTGGACACCTCGCTCCGCCGAATCGGTTTTTTCCTTTTTTTCCGAAAAATAAATTTTTGTAATTTTTTTTAATGTTAAAAACGTTAATAAACTTCATGTTTACGCATGGATTAAACATTGAAATAATTTTAAAACGCTTATTAAAAAAGTTGGTGTCGACCGTGGGACTTAGAAAAATTTCGGGAAGTCCGATTCGCCTGCTGGAATTACCGCACGGGCAGGACACCTCGCTCCGACGAATCGGTTTTTTCCATTTTTTTTGAAAAATAAATTTTTGTAATTTTTTTTAATGTTAAAAACGTTAATAAACTTCATGTTTACGCATGGATTAAACATTGAAATAATTTTAAAACGCTTATTAAAAAAGTTTACTCTTGACCGTGGGGACTTAGAAAAATTCCGGCTTGCACGGATTCGACCACTCTGTTTTTCGGAGTTTCTGAGAAAAATAAATTTTTGTAATTTTTTTCATTATGATTTCTGAGTTCTCCCAGTAGTTTAATGTAAGGATTAAGCATTTAAAAATTTTTAAATCGAATATTAAAAAAGTTTACTCTTGCAATTTTTGGAAAAAAAAAATTCTAAAAAATTTTTCTTTCGGTGGAAACTAACGTTTAATATGTACAATAACGATTTATCGAATAAAAATCGTATGTTAATATATGTTCGAATCGACCATAGTTTCAGCGGCTAAGTACCAGCAGCCCG
>NW_027475464.1:32500-40000 GCF_051020985.1 Nomia melanderi | reverse complement strand
AATTACCGTCGCTGGCATTGTAAACTCCAGATGACCTTGTGATTCCTTCGTCGGGCACTGGTAAAGGGTGGCGATGATGCGTTCTATAATAGAAATACCCGTCGTAGCGTTTCTTCGGAGTCAACCCGCTCACGAAACTCTCTCTCGTCGTGGAATCCCCGCGTCGGAGAGTAAAACGCGAATTCATACTATGAAAACTTACGTCTCTCGACGATGGGACGATCCACGCGAAGAGTTGTTTACGTGTACGCGTATGGTGCGATTGCGTCGATTCGCTTTTCTGTACGGGGAGAAATAGAACGTTGAGTTGACTTATCGGGTCTTCGTTGGAATTACCGTCGCTGGCATTGTAAACTCCAGATGACCTTGTGATTCCTTCGTCGGGCACTGGTAAAGGGTGGCGATGATGCGTTCTATAATAGAAATACCCGTCGTAGCGTTTCTTCCGAGTCAACCCGCTCACGAAACTCTCTCTCTCGTCGTGGAATCCCCGCGTCGGAGAGTAAAACGCCGAAGGCTTACTATGAAACTTACGTCTCTCGACGATGGGACGATCCACGCGAAGAGTTGTTACGTGCACGCGTATGGTGCGATTGCGTCGATTCGCTTTTCTGTACGGGGAGTAATAGAACGTTGAGTTGACTTATCGGGTCTTCGTTGGAATTACCGTCGCTGGCATTGTAAACTCCAGATGACCTTGTGATTCCTTCGTCGGGCACTGGTAAAGGGTGGCGATGATGCGTTCTATAATAGAAATACCCGTCGTAGCGTTTCTTCCGAGTCAACCCGCTCACGAAACTCTCTCTCGTCGTGGAATCCCCGCGTCGGAGAGTAAAACGCGAATTCATACTATGAAAACTTACGTCTCTCGACGATGGGACGATCCACGCGAAGAGTTGTTTACGTGCACGCGTATGGTGCGATTGCGTCGATTCGCTTTTCTGTACGGGGAGAAATAGAACGTTGAGTTGACTTATCGGGTCTTCGTTGGAATTACCGTCGCTGGCATTGTAAACTCCAGATGACCTTGTGATTCCTTCGTCGGGCACTGGTAAAGGGTGGCGATGATGCGTTCTATAATAGAAATACCCGTCGTAGCGTTTCTTCCGAGTCAACCCGCTCACGAAACTCTCTCTCGTCGTGGAATCCCCGCGTCGGAGAGTAAAACGCGAATTCATACTATGAAAACTTACGTCTCTCGACGATGGGACGATCCACGCGAAGAGTTGTTTACGTGCACGCGTATGGTGCGATTGCGTCGATTCGCTTTTCTGTACGGGGAGAAATAGAACGTTGAGTTGACTTATCGGGTCTTCGTTGGAATTACCGTCGCTGGCATTGTAAACTCCAGATGACCTTGTGATTCCTTCGTCGGGCACTGGTAAAGGGTGGCGATGATGCGTTCTATAATAGAAATACCCGTCGTAGCGTTTCTTCCGAGTCAACCCGCTCACGAAACTCTCTCTCGTCGTGGAATCCCCGCGTCGGAGGGTAAAACGCGATATATAATAGTATATGCCAGTGGTTCGCGCGCGTCGTCTCTGAGATACGCGGTCGACAGAGTTCCGAAAACACGTGATGTGCCACGATTTCCGTGCGTCTTACATCTTTCGACGATGGGACGATCCACGCGAAGAGAACGTTCGTGCTTGCGTGAGGTGCAACAGCGTCGATTCGCTTTTCTGTACGGGGAGAAATAGAACGTTGAGTTGACTTATCGGGTCTTCGTTGGAATTACCGTCGCTGGCATTGTAAACTCCAGATGACCTTGTGATTCCTTCGTCGGGCACTGGTAAAGGGTGGCGATGATTCGTTCTATAATAGTAATACCCGTCGTAGCGTTTCGACCGATGTCACCCGCCACGAATGTCTCTCTCGACGTGGAAACCCCGCGCCGAAGAGTAAACGCGAAGGCTTACCATACGAAAGAAAACGGTATTATACGCCTGTGGTATGTGCGTCTCGGCTCTGTGATACGCGATCGGCAGAGTTACAAAAAAACGTTGATGGGCCACGATTTCCGTGCGTCTTACATCTTTCGACGATGGGACGATCCACGCGAAGAGTAGTTACGTGCTCGCGCGAGGTGCGATAGCGTCGATTCGCTTTTCTGTACGGGGAGAAATAGAACGATGAGTTGACTTATCGGGTCTTCGTTGGAATTACCGTCGCTGGCATTGTAAACTCCAGATGACCTTGTGATTCCTTCGTCGGGCACTGGTAAAGGGTGGCGATGATTCGTTCTATAATAGAAATACCCGTCGTAGCGATTCGGCCGAGACACCCGCCACGAAACTCTCTCTCGTCGTGGAATCCCCATGTCGGAGAGTAAAACGCGAAGGCTAACTATATAAGAAACATATAGTATTATTTATGCCTGTGGTTCTCCGTTTGTCCTACTCTCAGATACGCGACTCGGAGAGTTACGAATAATCGTGATGGACCACGATTTCTGTACGTCTTACATCTTTCGACGATGGGACGATCCACGCGAAGAGATCATTCCTGCTTGCGTGAGGTGCGATAGCGCCGATTCGCTTTTCTGTACGGGGAGAAATAGAACGATGAGTTGACTTATCGGGTCTTCGTTGGAATTACCGTCGCTGGCATTGTAAACTCCAGATGACCTTGTGATTCCTTCGTCGGGCACTGGTAAAGGGTGGCGATGATTCGTTCTATAATAGAAATACCCGTCGTAGCGATTCGGCCGTGTCACCCGCCACGAAAATCTCTCTCGTCGTGGAATCCCCGCGTCGTAGAGTAAACGCGAAGGCTTGCTATAGAAGACTATAGTTTATACGCCTGTGGTTCACCGGTTGCCTGCTCTCCGGGGTACGCGATCGCGCAGGAGTTACGGAAGAACTTGATGGGCCACGATCTCCAAGCGGCTATATCTTTCGACGATGGGACGATTCACGCGAAGAGAACGTTCGTGCATGCGTGAGGTGCGATAGCGTTGATTCGCTTGTCTGTACGGGGAGAAATAGAACGATGAGTTGACTTATCGGGTCTTCGTTGGAATTACCGTCGCTGGCATTGTAAACTCCAGATGACCTTGTGATTCCTTCGTCGGGCACTGGTAAAGGGTGGCGATGATTCGTTCTATAATAGAAATACCCGTCGTAGCGTTTCGACCGATGTCACCCGCCACGAAATTCTCTCTCGTCGTGGAATCCCCGCGTCGGAGAGTAACCGCCGAAGGCTTGCTATAGAAGACTATAGTTTATACGCCTGTGGTTCACCGGTTGCCGGCTCTCCGGGGCACGCGATCGCGCGAAGGTTACGGAGGGACGTGAAGCGCCCGAGCAATGAAACGTCCGCAGGAGGAAACGAGCAACCGCCGAACATTGTTTCGCGACGTTTCCATAATGTATTGTCGTTTCGCTCGCATCCCGCTTCTTTCCCCTAGTTTCCTCGACGCGTAGTTTCGCAGCCTTAGTGGACGAATCATTCTCGATTCGAGGAAAGATATGCAGTGGGGCGTGCAATGAGCCCGCCAGAGACCACGATCTCCAATGCGTCTTTACATCTTTCGACGATGGGATGATCCACGCGAAGAGAACGTTCGTGCTTGCGCGAGGTGCGTTAGCGTCGATTCGCTTTTCTGTACGGGGAGAAATAGAACGATGAGTTGACTTATCGGGTCTTCGTTGGAATTACCGTCGCTGGCATTGTAAACTCCAGATGACCTTGTGATTCCTTCGTCGGGCACTGGTAAAGGGTGGCGATGATTCGTTCTATAATAGAAATACCCGTCGTAGCGATTCGGCCGAGTCACCCGCCACGAAACTGTCTCTCTTTCGTCGTGGAAACCCCGCGTCGGAGAGTAAAACGCGCGAAGGCTGTGACTGTAACATATATATATACAGTATACAATGCCTGTGGTTTTTGCGCGTGTCGGCTCTTCGGTATACGCGATCGGCCAGAGTTACGGAGGGACGGTGAAGCGCACGAGAAATTGAAACGGCCGCACGATTGGAACCGAGCAACCGTCGAACATTGTTTCGCGACGTTTCCATAATGCGTTTTCGTTTCGCTCGCATACCGCTTCTTTTCCCCTAGTCTCTGAGACGCGTTTTCGAGCCGTTCTTCTACTATCGATTCTCGTAGAGAGAAGGGACCGGGTAGTCTGGAAGTGGAACCCGCATCTTGCGTGTACCGTACACGGAATTGAGAGGACCGGCCGTGAAGCTCGTTTTAAAGCCGTGCGTCTGACACCCAACTCTTGCGCGCCAATTTCGCGGCAAGAGATAATATGGGACGAATGACCGGCAAAGAGCCAGCTGTGAAGTCTGTTTTTTTAATCGAATCCGTGGACGTGTGTATGCCGTAGCGTCGCTCGTCGTGTTCGTTCATGGTCGTTCCGAGAGAAAGAACGAAAGCGGTAACGAAGGGACCGGCCGTGAAGCTCGTTTTAAAGCCGCGCGTCTGACACCCAACTCTTGCGCGCCAATTTCGCGGCAAGAGATAACATGGGACGAATGACCGGCAAAGAGCCAGCTGTGAAGTCTTTTTTCATTATTTGCTTTCAATCGATCGATCGGTACGATTCGTGCAACGTTTCGCGCGATGCGACGCGAAAACATGCGCGCAACAATAGATGCGTCTGATCGGAAGAACGCGAGGGTCGACTGCACGCGATGGATTCAGTATCGGGTAGGATACAAAATATATCCCCGTCGTTTCCACGCGTGCGAGTCTTCTGCGTCTTTCGCGGGTTTTTGAATGCACTATACGCCCGGAACGTCGAGAAATATATACATATTACTTGAACGTTTTTCGTCTCGAAAGGCTTCGGTGTCGTCTCCAAGGCGACGCCTGAATCTCCTTCGCGCGCTGGTCGGAGATTCAGGTATCAACTTTTATCTTCTCTTTGAAAGAAGAGAGATATTAGGTCGAACAAATGAGAATAAAATTATATATGTGAAATATAAAATTTATACGATTACCCTGAACGGTGGATCACTTGGCTCGTGGGTCGATGAAGAACGCAGCTAATTGCGCGTCAACGTGTGAACTGCAGGACACATGAACATCGACATTTCGAACGCACATTGCGGTCCACGGATACAATTCCTGGACCACGCCTGGCTGAGGGTCGTTTACGTACCATACACTGCTTGCGTAGCTCTGTCAAATCCCCGCCGTCGTTCACCTCTTCGGATCGAACGTTTTTTTACCGAAGGGCGCAAAGAACGTTTCTGAGTCGGGTTAAGAGAAGGATGCTACGTACGAGCGAACGATGGGTGTCTCGTCGGCGTTTGTCGCGGACACGCGAAAATTCTGTGAATTTCACGGACAGTGTACGTTCTAGTTGTTGCAAAACGATCGGAATCGTTTGTATGGACTCGCGTGAGTGTTCGCGGCGTCGTGCGTCGTTCAATTACGACCGCCCGCGGATACCGCTCCACTGCGATATGGATCTGAGCGACAACTTTTTCGGCTGTTCGTGAGATGAACGGTTTCGTGTGTTTAGAAAAATTTTTTTTCCCGCGCTCCCGACGTCACCTGAAATGATGCGTCAGAGGTGAAAGAAAATATTAAGAAGTCGAGAGAGAGAGAGACTACACACGTTTTATTCATATTTTGTATACCGTGCGTGAGACGGATGTGCACGACACGTCGTATGTCGGTATATTACCGACTGGCCCCAGGGAGATTGTTTTCTTCCTCTCTTACGAATGAGATGTACGTTTCGGAGGATCGTCGTTACCGAAACACACGGCAAAACGAGACTTCTCGCAGCAGAACCTTTATACACAATACACATCGACTCTTTTTACCCCGAGAGAGAGAGAAAAGGTGTATTTCTTTTTTTTATTTTTCGAATTCGACGCACGAACGCTTTGACGACTGGAGAAAAACACGGTGTGTGTTAAAATCGTGCGGGACGAGCATGCGTATTCGTAACGGGTCGAATAGTTCTTATTCCCCGTCGTCGCGTGTCCTCGCTGGACCACCACCGTGCGCTTCCGCCACGTTCAGTTGAATTTCGAAATATATATATATAAAAAGAATCACCATATACTCTCTTTCGGGAGGTGTATTTTTATCGGTTTCTGCTATAGAGAAGAGACGGAGATCGTGTTGTGAGGTGTAACGTTTCTGTATCCCCGTTTCGGAGGATCGTCGTTATCGGCGGAACACACGTCAAAACGAGACTTCTCGCAGAACCTTTATACACAATACACATCGACTCTTTTACCCCGAGAGAGAGAAAAGGTGTTTTTCTTTTTTTTTTATTTTTCGAATTCGACGCACGAACGCTTTGACGACTGGAGAAAAACACGGTGTGTGTTAAAATCGTGCGGGACGAGCATGCGTATTCGTAACGGGTCGAATAGTTCTTATTCCCCGTCGTCGCGTGTCCTCGCTGGACCACCACCGTGCGCTTCCGCCACGTTCAGTTGTATTTCGAAATATATATATATATAAAAAGAATCACCATATACTCTCTTTCGGGAGGTGTATTTTTATCGGTTTCTGCTATAGAGAAGAGACGGACGATCGTGTGTGACACCACGTGGTAACGTTTCCGTATCCCCGTAAAATACGTTTATCTTTTCTCGTAGAAAAGAGAGAGGAAGAGGCAGGAGCTCCTCTTTGGCGAGGCTTTCGAACGTCGCGTCCCGTCCGCCGGAATATAATGATATAAATATATAACCGCCGCCGACTTTGTGCGAAAGCGTTGAAACGAACGCGTCGGTCGCCCCATGGTGTGTGTTTGTCGTGTCTTCTTTTCCTCTTCTGCACTTCTCTTCACTGTCGATCGCGAGACCGCGCGAGATCCGCTTCGGTCGTCCAGTCCCCGAAAATTCTTCTCGGACGGGCGTTAAAGTTAACCGGAGCGCGAGATCGTCTAGCGAGAGTCTTTTTCGCGATCGAGTAAAATGTGATAGAAGAAGGAGAAGAGTGTAAAAAGAGAATATAGACACGCGACGCAGCAGAGACCACTGGTGAGGCGCATAAGACGCGTTCGCGAACGATTTTTCGCGACGATACGGAGTCGCGCGTGTCGCGGTATATTTATCATTTATATACGTTATAATATGAATATTGTTGTGTTCGAACGCACTCTCCTCTAGACTTTGTTTTTTTTGCCTTTGAGCGATTTTTATGAAATTCGATTGAATTTTCATACAATTCACGTTCACGACGACCTCAGAGTAGGCGAGATTACCCGCTGAATTTAAGCATATTACTAAGCGGAGGAAAAGAAACTAACAAGGATTTCCTTAGTAGCTGCGAGCGAACAGGAATTAGCCCAGCACTGAATCCCGCGGTTCCGCCGTAGGGAAATGTAGTGTTCAGGAGGGTCCATTTATCCCGTGACGTCGAACCGCGTCCAAGTCCATCTTGAATGGGGCCATTTACCCGTAGAGGGTGCCAGGCCCGTAGCGACCGGTACGCGTTTCGGGAGGACCTTTCCTTAGAGTCGGGTTGCTTGAGAGTGCAGCCCTAAGTGGGTGGTAAACTCCATCTAAGGCTAAATATGACCAC
>NW_027475464.1:25000-30000 GCF_051020985.1 Nomia melanderi | reverse complement strand
CTAGGAGGCGCAGAATACAGACGCGTGTTCACGTCGCTCCGTGTTTCGAGGCCCAAAAAAGCGGTAAATGTCGAGGAGAAATCAATTTACGCAGTCTAAAGTGAAGTGCAAGTGTTTCTGAGCAATCTGTGCAAAGAATCGCGGAATTCGGTCAGCGGGATCCGAATTTATCGAGAAAATAAAGTTAGCGTCGGTTGGTGACGTCAGCTGGCGTCACCTGAGATTTTCAAAGCCTTATATTCGTTTTAAAAAACGCGGGACCGTAGAATCGCCGCGGCCAGTGGTCTGTCTACGACGTTGTGTTACAGTGTTGTGGTAATTTCTGTCGAATTGTCACAAACTAGTGATATTTATCGAGATATATTCGAGTATCAACGACAACAGACTTGTCGACGCCATCTTGGACGCCATCTTGGACGCCATCTTAGCCGGCCATCTTGGACGGCCATATTGAAGACCAGCAACCTGTAGCGCCGCCACCGGTGTACCGAGGAAACACGCAGTTCCGAGTCGTCAGCCGCGGCGACAACATCTGTTGCCGCAGCATGACGCGCAAGGCGACGCGCAGCCGTGCAGCTGCCGAGGAGAAACCCGCGATGTGGTCCCCGGAGATGGAGTCACCCGATACCAGCGAGGTGGACTCTCCCGTCAGGGAGGAATGCCGGCGTGCGAGGAAGGCAAAAAGGAAGGCGCGCATTCTGGACTCGGAGTCGGACTCCGACTGCTCGAAAATCGTGTCGAGAATCCCCGTGCCAGCGAAGAAGAAGGCGCAACCCGAGGCTGCGGAACCAGGAAAACCAGCGAATAGGCCAACCGCGAAGTCCGTGACCCCCGATGCCAGCCCCTCGACCAACATGGGACTAAAGGAGAAGGCAGAGCAGGTGCAGAAGAGCGTGGTTGAGCACCTGTGCGATGCGCGGAACAGGGTAAGTCCCAATACGAGTAAATTAATATTGACCGCGCTCTCCACCATCAACGGCCTACTTGACCGCGCCCTTATGGCCAATGCCCACCTCGAGGGCCAGATAGTGGCCCTCCGCAGCGCGCCCCACCCCCGGCCCCCCCCATCGGCCCCAGCACCGCCCCCCACCAACCCCGCGAACCCCCCGAAAGCCGCGCCACCCGCGAGTCTAGGGCAACCAATTACGTACGCGCAACGACTCGGGATTTCCTCCAAGATCGCGGCCCTCTCGAATGTCAGGCGCGACCCCCCCAACGTTGTAACGATAATACCCAAGGACCGGCAAGCCTTCGCTAATAGCGAAGAGACCAAGAAGGCGGTCCTCAAACTGGTGTCGCCCGCGAAATCGAACCTCCAAGTGAGGAACATCAGGACAATTAACGGAAACGGGATCATCATAGAGGCGGCGAAAGGTAGTAACCTGTCGGGCCTCACCTCGAACGACGAGTTGAAATCCGCCGGCTTCGTGGTCGGCGCTCCCCCCAAGAAGGCCCCCCGCGTTATCATCTATGACGTCCCGCGGTCTGACAACGATCAGGCAACGATCGAAGCGATTATTGCGCAAAATATCGACCCGAAGGACCGAAACATCTTCAGGGAACAGACTAAGGTGTCTTTCAAGTCTGGACCAAAAGACAGGGACTCATGTAACCTAATCCTTGAGGTATCCCGACCCGTTAGGGATATCCTTTCAAAGAAGGACAGGTTATACGTAGGGTGGAAATGCTGCCGGTTGGGCGACTATGTAGCGGCAACTCGCTGCTACAAATGCCAATCGTTTGGCCATACTACCAAACACTGCCGCGCAGAAAAGGAAGTCTGCGGGCATTGCGCGTCGGCGGGCCACAACTTCAAAACGTGCCCGGCAAAAAAAGACGCGCCAACTTGCTCCAACTGCCGTAAACACGGCAAGGAGCACAAACACGCGGTTACAAGCAAGGAGTGCCCCTCCTACCGGCAAGCTGTTAATCAGGTGCTGATCCGTACTGACTATGCATAAATCTTTCATGATCGGTAGTCAGGAAATCAAATTAGCGCAAGCTAATTTACGTGGCTCACGGACCGCTTCCCTGGAGATGAGCCACGTAATGAACCGCGAGCATATCGACATCCTGCTTATGCAGGAGCCGTACAATGTGAAGGGCAAATTCATCGGCCTCACGAACTGTACGGCAGTCACGGGCGCGGAGCCTGGCAACCGAGCCATGGCAGGTATCGCGATACGCAATCCCAACCTCGAGTCCCTTAAGCTGTCGCATCTCAGCGACGACTATTGTACGTGTATCGAGGTAACAGGACCATTTGGGAAACTGTACCTCGCTAGCGTATATTTCAAATTCTCGCACGATATCGAAAGATATCTGGCGAGAATCTCGCAAATATGCCGCTCCCTCCGCGGACAGAGATTAATAATCGCTGCCGATGCCAACGCGAAGTCCTCGCTTTGGCACAGCACCACAACCGATCCGCGAGGCGAAGAATTGGAATGGGTTGTAGCCCAGGAAAATCTAGTAGTCCTCAACGAACCCGGTAACGCCCCCACATTCCGTAACCATAAAGGATCCTCCAACGTAGATGTAACGCTGTCAAGCCTTCCGACCGTCGGGTTCGTAGGAAGCTGGAAAGTCCATGAAAATTGGACATCCAGCGACCACAACGCAATCACGTTCACGTACAAGGCCCCCACCACAATGGGACCCGCCTCCGCGAGCCCCAGATTCAATACATCCAGGGCCGATTGGGCTAAATTCCAATCGAACCTGGAAACAATCAAAAGCAGCCTCCTTCGCGATTTCCGGCTGGACAGCAAATCTGCAATTGAGGCCTCAGCTGCGTCTCTTCAAGACGCAATCATTACGGCTGCGCAAAAATCCCTTCCGAGGAAGAAAACATTTCCGAAGTCGGTTCCCTGGTGGACGGAAAACCTGACTCGGCTAAAGAAGAAAACTTACCGCATGCGGAAGTCCTTCCAGGTCGAGTCGGACCCTTCCATCAGGGAAGCGAAACGCGTCGCGTACCTCCAGATTCGCAGGAAGTATTCCTACGAAATCCAGACCGCCAAGCGATCAAGCTGGCGGGACTTCGTAACGGAATCCTGCGCGAAAAACCCATGGGGAGCGGCGTATAAAATCTGCGTCAAGAAGATCAGCCCTGATAAAGCCCTGGCCACTTCCCCGGTTCTGTCCGGTTCTACAATTACGTGGGAGGAGACCGCGTTAAGTCTCCTCCACGCCCTTGTTCCCGACGACGCCCCGGACACGCTCGAGTGTCAACGTCGTAAAAGGCCCGCGAGCGTAATCCCCCCTGATACCCCAGACACTCCGCCCTTCTCGGAACAGGAAATTTGCCATGCAATCGGCTCGATTCGCAATGGCAAAGCTCCAGGTTCCGACCTTATCGAGGTCAGAATGCTTAAGGCCGCTTATCCGGTCCTAATAAGCGAAATCTCAGCCCTCTTCAACGGCTGCCTGTCACAAGGCAGCTTCCCGAAGCCATGGAAATATGGCTCGATACGCGCCCTCCTCAAAAGCCCCGATAGGGACGAGTCCGCGGCCAGCTCCTACAGGCCCATCTGCCTTCTCTCGGTGGTTGGGAAATCCCTGGAGAAGCTGATCCGCGAAAGGCTGGAGCCCACATTTCTGCACCCAGACCACGCGTCCCCTAGGCAGTTCGGATTCCGAAAGGGGAGATCGACGACTGACGCCATCCGCGCCGTCCGCAGCGGGCTCGAGAGGTCAACGACAAAATACGCGCTTGCGATTTTGTTCGACATTTCGGGCGCGTTCGACAACGTGTGGTGGCCCAGCGTCCTCTCTCGCCTCAAAGAACGGAACTGCCCGCGAAACCTGTATAAGCTAGTCGCGGATTATCTTAACGACCGTACGGCCTCTCTGATAGGGAAACTGTCTCGCGTAGAGAAACAGGTAACCAGAGGCTGCCCCCAGGGCTCAATCTTAGGGCCCAGCCTCTGGAACTTAGTGTTCGATAGCCTGCTGAACACCCTGGCCAGCGAGGGCGTAGAGGCGTTCGCCTACGCGGACGACCTCCTGATCCTCGTCCCAGGAAACAGCAGGCTGGAATTACAGGAAAAGGGACAGCACGCGACAACCATCATTGAGAAATGGTGCGAGTCCGAGAAGCTGTCCCTTTCGCAGGAAAAAGCAGAGATGATCCTCTTCCGTGGTCATCTCGATATTCGAAGGCCCCCAACAATTAAGATTCAATCGAGGCAAATACGTATGGTCGAAACCGTAAAATATCTCGGCGTCTACTTTGACCAAGGCCTGAAGATCCGGACGCACGTCCGGAAAATCAGGTCGAAGTGCGCCGAGAAATACAATTCCATGGCCGCCATAGCCCGCAGGAACTGGGGACTCAAATACGAGTCCCTAGATGTTCTATATAAGGGACTCTTCCTGCCAATCGCCACGTACGCTGCCCCCGCATGGAGCGACCTAGTGAATAAAACCTCCGCTTCGGAACTCCTAAGGGCACAAAGGTACGCCCTCTTGCGTACCACCAAAGCCTATAGGACAATATCAACAGACGCTCTCCAGATAATCGCTGGCGCTCCCCCGGTTGACCTTGTCGTTAGACGCGTAGCAGCTCTGTACGAAGCGCGCACTCTCGCCCCCGCAGCGGGCGGCACTGTGGAAGACCCCGTCGAGGAACAAGCTTCCGAGTCCCTGCTCAGCGTATGGCAGGAGCGCTGGGATGACTCTGCCCATGGCAGATACACCCACCGCTTCCTGCCGTGCGTGAGGCAACGGATGAGCATGGGATGGTTCTCTTTGAACCATTACATATCCCAGGTCATCTCGGGACACGGTGACTTCGCGGACAAACTCCACAGCAGAGGGCTAGCCGATAGCCCCCGCTGCCGCTGCGGCGCCCCCAACGAGACACCCAGCCACCTGTTATTCGAATGCCCTATGTATAACGCAGAACGCGAGCCCCTCCGGAACGCCCTGCGGACCAGCGGGAACTTAGATTGGCCCCCGCCCCTACCGGACTTGATTAGGGAATCGACCTTCCCGGC
>NW_027475464.1:17500-20000 GCF_051020985.1 Nomia melanderi | reverse complement strand
TTTCCATTTTTTTTGAAAAATAAATTTTTGTAATTTTTTTTAATGTCAAAAACGTTAATAAACGTCATGTTTACGCATGGATTAAACATTGAAATAATTTTAAAACACTTATTAAAAAAGTTGGTGTCGACCGTGGGACTTAGAAAAATTTCGGGAAGTCCGATTCGCCTGCTGGAATTACCGCACGGGCAGGACACCTCGCTCCGACGAATCGGTTTTTTCCATTTTTTTTGAAAAATAAATTTTTGTAATTTTTTTTAACGTTGAAAACGTTAATAAACATCATGTTTACGCATGGATTAAACATTGAAATAATTTTAAAACGCTTATTAAAAAAGTTGGTGTCGACCGTGGGACTTAGAAAAATTTCGGGAAGTCCGATTCGCCTGCTGGAATTACCGCACGGGCTGGACACCTCGCTCCGACGAATCGGTTTTTTCCATTTTTTTTGAAAAATAAATTTTTGTAATTTTTTTTAATGTCAAAAACGTTAATAAACGTCATGTTTACGCATGGATTAAACATTGAAATAATTTTAAAACACTTATTAAAAAAGTTGGTGTCGACCGTGGGACTTAGAAAAATTTCGGGAAGTCCGATTCGCCTGCTGGAATTACCGCACGGGCTGGACACCTCGCTCCGACGAATCGGTTTTTTCCATTTTTTCCGAAAAATAAATTTTTGTAATTTTTTTTAATGTTAAAAACGTTAATAAACTTCATGTTTACGCATGGATTAAACATTGAAATAATTTTAAAACACTTATTAAAAAAGTTGGTGTCGACCGTGGGACTTAGAAAAATTTCGGGAAGTCCGATTCGCCTGCTGGAATTACCGCACGGGCTGGACACCTCGCTCCGCCGAATCGGTTTTTTCCTTTTTTTCCGAAAAATAAATTTTTGTAATTTTTTTTAATGTTAAAAACGTTAATAAACTTCATGTTTACGCATGGATTAAACATTGAAATAATTTTAAAACGCTTATTAAAAAAGTTGGTGTCGACCGTGGGACTTAGAAAAATTTCGGGAAGTCCGATTCGCCTGCTGGAATTACCGCACGGGCAGGACACCTCGCTCCGACGAATCGGTTTTTTCCATTTTTTCCGAAAAATAAATTTTTGTAATTTTTTTTAATGTTAAAAACGTTAATAAACTTCATGTTTACGCATGGATTAAACATTGAAATAATTTTAAAACGCTTATTAAAAAAGTTGGTGTCGACCGTGGGACTTAGAAAAATTTCGGGAAGTCCGATTCGCCTGCTGGAATTACCGCACGGGCTGGACACCTCGCTCCGCCGAATCGGTTTTTTCCTTTTTTTCCGAAAAATAAATTTTTGTAATTTTTTTTAATGTTAAAAACGTTAATAAACTTCATGTTTACGCATGGATTAAACATTGAAATAATTTTAAAACGCTTATTAAAAAAGTTGGTGTCGACCGTGGGACTTAGAAAAATTTCGGGAAGTCCGATTCGCCTGCTGGAATTACCGCACGGGCAGGACACCTCGCTCCGACGAATCGGTTTTTTCCATTTTTTTTGAAAAATAAATTTTTGTAATTTTTTTTAATGTTAAAAACGTTAATAAACTTCATGTTTACGCATGGATTAAACATTGAAATAATTTTAAAACGCTTATTAAAAAAGTTTACTCTTGACCGTGGGGACTTAGAAAAATTCCGGCTTGCACGGATTCGACCACTCTGTTTTTCGGAGTTTCTGAGAAAAATAAATTTTTGTAATTTTTTTCATTATGATTTCTGAGTTCTCCCAGTAGTTTAATGTAAGGATTAAGCATTTAAAAATTTTTAAATCGAATATTAAAAAAGTTTACTCTTGCAATTTTTGGAAAAAAAAAATTCTAAAAAATTTTTCTTTCGGTGGAAACTAACGTTTAATATGTACAATAACGATTTATCGAATAAAAATCGTATGTTAATATATGTTCGAATCGACCATAGTTTCAGCGGCTAAGTACCAGCAGCCCGGCCGGTTGGTCTGTACGCGCGGCAGTTTACCACCATAAGCGCCCGTGCTGAGCGGCCGGCGCCGCGGTCGTCGCGGCCGCCCGTTTGGTTACTATAAGAGAGCACGTCGGTTCGAGCGGACCGGTCGGCGCAGCGGCGGGCGAGCGGCTATTCTACGATCTCGGTCGAGAAGCAGTCGTTCAGCTCCTCGAGGTCCATTCCTCGACTGTTCTGTACCGCGTTCCGTTGCGAATTTTTCTCTACACAGCATGACCACGGGTCGGTGTCTCAGACCGAATGGCCCTTATGTGGTAAGCCCAGAATGTTGGGTTGGATACAACGTATATTCGTTATACTTGTACGACTCTCACATCAACTCTCAGAAACCCAAAAGGGGTTTTCTATCCGAGCGAAAATATATTTTTCGTATACAAAAATTTAATGGCAAAGACCAAACGAAATACTACACACAAAAAGGGGCGACGAACAAAAATTGTTCGAATGAAATATAATATATACATATAAAATTGAGGT
>NW_027475464.1:5000-15000 GCF_051020985.1 Nomia melanderi | reverse complement strand
AAGGATCATTAACGAGCAAAATACACTACAAGAACTGACCGAAAGAAGGAAACATGAGAAATATAAAGAGTGGAGCGAAAGATAATATAAAAAGGAGCGAAAGATACATACATATATATATATAAGTGTACGAGTTCAATTTCTGCACACACTCGATACACAAGAGAAATAATATTATATATACAGAGGAGGAAGGAGCGATAAACGTGCAACAACGCTTCCTCGTGAAAAATACTTGAACGATCATGCACAGAGAGGTATCTCGATACCTGCTCTGCTGTATGACTAGACGGCTTACGCGCGGAGAGTTCATCTCCCGTCCGTCGGAAATTTCGAACGGCTTACGCGCGGAGAAATACACTTCTCCCGTCCGTCGAAATTTTTTTTTTTTACTTTGAACAAGGCGCATAGAGCCCGCCGAACCACGATTTCCGTGCGTCTTACATCTTTCGACGATGGGACGATCCACGCGAAGAGTTGTTTCGTGCTCGCGCGAGGTGCGATAGCGTCGATTCGCTTTTCTGTACGGGGAGAAATAGAACGATGAGTTGACTTATCGGGTCTTCGTTGGAATTACCGTCGCTGGCATTGTAAACTCCAGATGACCTTGTGATTCCTTCGTCGGGCACTGGTAAAGGGTGGCGATGATTCGTTCTATAATAGAAATACCCGTCGTAGCGATTCGGCCGAGACACCCGCCACGAAACACTCTCTCGTCGTGGAATCCCCGCGTCGGAGAGTAAAACGCGCGAAGGCTTACTATGAGAGAAGAAATAGTATATGCCGGTGGTTCGCGTGTGTAGGCTCTATACGAAATTGCGATTCAAGAGAGTAGGAAAAGACGCGATGAACCACGATTTCCGTGCGTCTTACGTCTCTCGACGATGGGACGATCCACGCGAAGAGTTGTTACGTGCTCGCGCGAGGTGCGATAGCGTCGATTCGCTTTTCTGTACGGGGAGAAATAGAACGATGAGCTGACTTATCGGGTCTTCGTTGGAATTACCGTCGCTGGCATTGTAAACTCCAGATGA
Source organism: Nomia melanderi (assembly GCF_051020985.1). Lineage (NCBI taxonomy): Eukaryota > Metazoa > Arthropoda > Insecta > Hymenoptera > Halictidae > Nomia > Nomia melanderi. The sequence continues at coordinate 13,966 of NW_027475464.1, read as the reverse complement.
CCTTGTGATTCCTTCGTCGGGCACTGGTAAAGGGTGGCGATGATTCGTTCTATAATAGAAATACCCGTCGTAGCGTTTCGGCCTAGTCACCCGCCACGAAACACTCTCTCGTCGTGGAATCCCCGCGTCGGAGAGTAAAACGCCGAAGGCTTACTTATGAAACTTACGTCTCTCGACGATGGGACGATCCACGCGAAGAGTTGTTACGTGCACGCGTATGGTGCGATTGCGTCGATTCGCTTTTCTGTACGGGGAGCAATAGAACGTTGAGTTGACTTATCGGGTCTTCGTTGGAATTACCGTCGCTGGCATTGTAAACTCCAGATGACCTTGTGATTCCTTCGTCGGGCACTGGTAAAGGGTGGCGATGATGCGTTCTATAATAGAAATACCCGTCGTAGCGTTTCTTCCGAGTCAACCCGCTCACGAAACACTCTCTCGTCGTGGAATCCCCGCGTCGGAGAGTAAAACGCGAATTCATAGTATGGAAACTTACGTCTCTCGACGATGGGACGATCCACGCGAAGAGTTGTTACGTGCACGCGTATGGTGCGATTGCGTCGATTCGCTTTTCTGTACGGGGAGTAATAGAACGTTGAGTTGACTTATCGGGTCTTCGTTGGAATTACCGTCGCTGGCATTGTAAACTCCAGATGACCTTGTGATTCCTTCGTCGGGCACTGGTAAAGGGTGGCGATGATGCGTTCTATAATAGAAATACCCGTCGTAGCGTTTCTTCCGAGTCAACCCGCTCACGAAACTCTCTCTCGTCGTGGAATCCCCGCGTCGGAGAGTAAAACGCGAATTCATACTATGAAAACTTACGTCTCTCGACGATGGGACGATCCACGCGAAGAGTTGTTTACGTGCACGCGTATGGTGCGATTGCGTCGATTCGCTTTTCTGTACGGGGAGAAATAGAACGTTGAGTTGACTTATCGGGTCTTCGTTGGAATTACCGTCGCTGGCATTGTAAACTCCAGATGACCTTGTGATTCCTTCGTCGGGCACTGGTAAAGGGTGGCGATGATGCGTTCTATAATAGAAATACCCGTCGTAGCGTTTCTTCGGAGTCAACCCGCTCACGAAACTCTCTCTCGTCGTGGAATCCCCGCGTCGGAGAGTAAAACGCGAATTCATACTATGAAAACTTACGTCTCTCGACGATGGGACGATCCACGCGAAGAGTTGTTTACGTGTACGCGTATGGTGCGATTGCGTCGATTCGCTTTTCTGTACGGGGAGAAATAGAACGTTGAGTTGACTTATCGGGTCTTCGTTGGAATTACCGTCGCTGGCATTGTAAACTCCAGATGACCTTGTGATTCCTTCGTCGGGCACTGGTAAAGGGTGGCGATGATGCGTTCTATAATAGAAATACCCGTCGTAGCGTTTCTTCCGAGTCAACCCGCTCACGAAACTCTCTCTCTCGTCGTGGAATCCCCGCGTCGGAGAGTAAAACGCCGAAGGCTTACTATGAAACTTACGTCTCTCGACGATGGGACGATCCACGCGAAGAGTTGTTACGTGCACGCGTATGGTGCGATTGCGTCGATTCGCTTTTCTGTACGGGGAGTAATAGAACGTTGAGTTGACTTATCGGGTCTTCGTTGGAATTACCGTCGCTGGCATTGTAAACTCCAGATGACCTTGTGATTCCTTCGTCGGGCACTGGTAAAGGGTGGCGATGATGCGTTCTATAATAGAAATACCCGTCGTAGCGTTTCTTCCGAGTCAACCCGCTCACGAAACTCTCTCTCGTCGTGGAATCCCCGCGTCGGAGAGTAAAACGCGAATTCATACTATGAAAACTTACGTCTCTCGACGATGGGACGATCCACGCGAAGAGTTGTTTACGTGCACGCGTATGGTGCGATTGCGTCGATTCGCTTTTCTGTACGGGGAGAAATAGAACGTTGAGTTGACTTATCGGGTCTTCGTTGGAATTACCGTCGCTGGCATTGTAAACTCCAGATGACCTTGTGATTCCTTCGTCGGGCACTGGTAAAGGGTGGCGATGATGCGTTCTATAATAGAAATACCCGTCGTAGCGTTTCTTCGGAGTCAACCCGCTCACGAAACTCTCTCTCGTCGTGGAATCCCCGCGTCGGAGAGTAAAACGCGAATTCATACTATGAAAACTTACGTCTCTCGACGATGGGACGATCCACGCGAAGAGTTGTTTACGTGTACGCGTATGGTGCGATTGCGTCGATTCGCTTTTCTGTACGGGGAGAAATAGAACGTTGAGTTGACTTATCGGGTCTTCGTTGGAATTACCGTCGCTGGCATTGTAAACTCCAGATGACCTTGTGATTCCTTCGTCGGGCACTGGTAAAGGGTGGCGATGATGCGTTCTATAATAGAAATACCCGTCGTAGCGTTTCTTCCGAGTCAACCCGCTCACGAAACTCTCTCTCTCGTCGTGGAATCCCCGCGTCGGAGAGTAAAACGCCGAAGGCTTACTATGAAACTTACGTCTCTCGACGATGGGACGATCCACGCGAAGAGTTGTTACGTGCACGCGTATGGTGCGATTGCGTCGATTCGCTTTTCTGTACGGGGAGTAATAGAACGTTGAGTTGACTTATCGGGTCTTCGTTGGAATTACCGTCGCTGGCATTGTAAACTCCAGATGACCTTGTGATTCCTTCGTCGGGCACTGGTAAAGGGTGGCGATGATGCGTTCTATAATAGAAATACCCGTCGTAGCGTTTCTTCCGAGTCAACCCGCTCACGAAACTCTCTCTCGTCGTGGAATCCCCGCGTCGGAGAGTAAAACGCGAATTCATACTATGAAAACTTACGTCTCTCGACGATGGGACGATCCACGCGAAGAGTTGTTTACGTGCACGCGTATGGTGCGATTGCGTCGATTCGCTTTTCTGTACGGGGAGAAATAGAACGTTGAGTTGACTTATCGGGTCTTCGTTGGAATTACCGTCGCTGGCATTGTAAACTCCAGATGACCTTGTGATTCCTTCGTCGGGCACTGGTAAAGGGTGGCGATGATGCGTTCTATAATAGAAATACCCGTCGTAGCGTTTCTTCCGAGTCAACCCGCTCACGAAACTCTCTCTCGTCGTGGAATCCCCGCGTCGGAGAGTAAAACGCGAATTCATACTATGAAAACTTACGTCTCTCGACGATGGGACGATCCACGCGAAGAGTTGTTTACGTGCACGCGTATGGTGCGATTGCGTCGATTCGCTTTTCTGTACGGGGAGAAATAGAACGTTGAGTTGACTTATCGGGTCTTCGTTGGAATTACCGTCGCTGGCATTGTAAACTCCAGATGACCTTGTGATTCCTTCGTCGGGCACTGGTAAAGGGTGGCGATGATGCGTTCTATAATAGAAATACCCGTCGTAGCGTTTCTTCCGAGTCAACCCGCTCACGAAACTCTCTCTCGTCGTGGAATCCCCGCGTCGGAGGGTAAAACGCGATATATAATAGTATATGCCAGTGGTTCGCGCGCGTCGTCTCTGAGATACGCGGTCGACAGAGTTCCGAAAACACGTGATGTGCCACGATTTCCGTGCGTCTTACATCTTTCGACGATGGGACGATCCACGCGAAGAGAACGTTCGTGCTTGCGTGAGGTGCAACAGCGTCGATTCGCTTTTCTGTACGGGGAGAAATAGAACGTTGAGTTGACTTATCGGGTCTTCGTTGGAATTACCGTCGCTGGCATTGTAAACTCCAGATGACCTTGTGATTCCTTCGTCGGGCACTGGTAAAGGGTGGCGATGATTCGTTCTATAATAGTAATACCCGTCGTAGCGTTTCGACCGATGTCACCCGCCACGAATGTCTCTCTCGACGTGGAAACCCCGCGCCGAAGAGTAAACGCGAAGGCTTACCATACGAAAGAAAACGGTATTATACGCCTGTGGTATGTGCGTCTCGGCTCTGTGATACGCGATCGGCAGAGTTACAAAAAAACGTTGATGGGCCACGATTTCCGTGCGTCTTACATCTTTCGACGATGGGACGATCCACGCGAAGAGTAGTTACGTGCTCGCGCGAGGTGCGATAGCGTCGATTCGCTTTTCTGTACGGGGAGAAATAGAACGATGAGTTGACTTATCGGGTCTTCGTTGGAATTACCGTCGCTGGCATTGTAAACTCCAGATGACCTTGTGATTCCTTCGTCGGGCACTGGTAAAGGGTGGCGATGATTCGTTCTATAATAGAAATACCCGTCGTAGCGATTCGGCCGAGACACCCGCCACGAAACTCTCTCTCGTCGTGGAATCCCCATGTCGGAGAGTAAAACGCGAAGGCTAACTATATAAGAAACATATAGTATTATTTATGCCTGTGGTTCTCCGTTTGTCCTACTCTCAGATACGCGACTCGGAGAGTTACGAATAATCGTGATGGACCACGATTTCTGTACGTCTTACATCTTTCGACGATGGGACGATCCACGCGAAGAGATCATTCCTGCTTGCGTGAGGTGCGATAGCGCCGATTCGCTTTTCTGTACGGGGAGAAATAGAACGATGAGTTGACTTATCGGGTCTTCGTTGGAATTACCGTCGCTGGCATTGTAAACTCCAGATGACCTTGTGATTCCTTCGTCGGGCACTGGTAAAGGGTGGCGATGATTCGTTCTATAATAGAAATACCCGTCGTAGCGATTCGGCCGTGTCACCCGCCACGAAAATCTCTCTCGTCGTGGAATCCCCGCGTCGTAGAGTAAACGCGAAGGCTTGCTATAGAAGACTATAGTTTATACGCCTGTGGTTCACCGGTTGCCTGCTCTCCGGGGTACGCGATCGCGCAGGAGTTACGGAAGAACTTGATGGGCCACGATCTCCAAGCGGCTATATCTTTCGACGATGGGACGATTCACGCGAAGAGAACGTTCGTGCATGCGTGAGGTGCGATAGCGTTGATTCGCTTGTCTGTACGGGGAGAAATAGAACGATGAGTTGACTTATCGGGTCTTCGTTGGAATTACCGTCGCTGGCATTGTAAACTCCAGATGACCTTGTGATTCCTTCGTCGGGCACTGGTAAAGGGTGGCGATGATTCGTTCTATAATAGAAATACCCGTCGTAGCGTTTCGACCGATGTCACCCGCCACGAAATTCTCTCTCGTCGTGGAATCCCCGCGTCGGAGAGTAACCGCCGAAGGCTTGCTATAGAAGACTATAGTTTATACGCCTGTGGTTCACCGGTTGCCGGCTCTCCGGGGCACGCGATCGCGCGAAGGTTACGGAGGGACGTGAAGCGCCCGAGCAATGAAACGTCCGCAGGAGGAAACGAGCAACCGCCGAACATTGTTTCGCGACGTTTCCATAATGTATTGTCGTTTCGCTCGCATCCCGCTTCTTTCCCCTAGTTTCCTCGACGCGTAGTTTCGCAGCCTTAGTGGACGAATCATTCTCGATTCGAGGAAAGATATGCAGTGGGGCGTGCAATGAGCCCGCCAGAGACCACGATCTCCAATGCGTCTTTACATCTTTCGACGATGGGATGATCCACGCGAAGAGAACGTTCGTGCTTGCGCGAGGTGCGTTAGCGTCGATTCGCTTTTCTGTACGGGGAGAAATAGAACGATGAGTTGACTTATCGGGTCTTCGTTGGAATTACCGTCGCTGGCATTGTAAACTCCAGATGACCTTGTGATTCCTTCGTCGGGCACTGGTAAAGGGTGGCGATGATTCGTTCTATAATAGAAATACCCGTCGTAGCGATTCGGCCGAGTCACCCGCCACGAAACTGTCTCTCTTTCGTCGTGGAAACCCCGCGTCGGAGAGTAAAACGCGCGAAGGCTGTGACTGTAACATATATATATACAGTATACAATGCCTGTGGTTTTTGCGCGTGTCGGCTCTTCGGTATACGCGATCGGCCAGAGTTACGGAGGGACGGTGAAGCGCACGAGAAATTGAAACGGCCGCACGATTGGAACCGAGCAACCGTCGAACATTGTTTCGCGACGTTTCCATAATGCGTTTTCGTTTCGCTCGCATACCGCTTCTTTTCCCCTAGTCTCTGAGACGCGTTTTCGAGCCGTTCTTCTACTATCGATTCTCGTAGAGAGAAGGGACCGGGTAGTCTGGAAGTGGAACCCGCATCTTGCGTGTACCGTACACGGAATTGAGAGGACCGGCCGTGAAGCTCGTTTTAAAGCCGTGCGTCTGACACCCAACTCTTGCGCGCCAATTTCGCGGCAAGAGATAATATGGGACGAATGACCGGCAAAGAGCCAGCTGTGAAGTCTGTTTTTTTAATCGAATCCGTGGACGTGTGTATGCCGTAGCGTCGCTCGTCGTGTTCGTTCATGGTCGTTCCGAGAGAAAGAACGAAAGCGGTAACGAAGGGACCGGCCGTGAAGCTCGTTTTAAAGCCGCGCGTCTGACACCCAACTCTTGCGCGCCAATTTCGCGGCAAGAGATAACATGGGACGAATGACCGGCAAAGAGCCAGCTGTGAAGTCTTTTTTCATTATTTGCTTTCAATCGATCGATCGGTACGATTCGTGCAACGTTTCGCGCGATGCGACGCGAAAACATGCGCGCAACAATAGATGCGTCTGATCGGAAGAACGCGAGGGTCGACTGCACGCGATGGATTCAGTATCGGGTAGGATACAAAATATATCCCCGTCGTTTCCACGCGTGCGAGTCTTCTGCGTCTTTCGCGGGTTTTTGAATGCACTATACGCCCGGAACGTCGAGAAATATATACATATTACTTGAACGTTTTTCGTCTCGAAAGGCTTCGGTGTCGTCTCCAAGGCGACGCCTGAATCTCCTTCGCGCGCTGGTCGGAGATTCAGGTATCAACTTTTATCTTCTCTTTGAAAGAAGAGAGATATTAGGTCGAACAAATGAGAATAAAATTATATATGTGAAATATAAAATTTATACGATTACCCTGAACGGTGGATCACTTGGCTCGTGGGTCGATGAAGAACGCAGCTAATTGCGCGTCAACGTGTGAACTGCAGGACACATGAACATCGACATTTCGAACGCACATTGCGGTCCACGGATACAATTCCTGGACCACGCCTGGCTGAGGGTCGTTTACGTACCATACACTGCTTGCGTAGCTCTGTCAAATCCCCGCCGTCGTTCACCTCTTCGGATCGAACGTTTTTTTACCGAAGGGCGCAAAGAACGTTTCTGAGTCGGGTTAAGAGAAGGATGCTACGTACGAGCGAACGATGGGTGTCTCGTCGGCGTTTGTCGCGGACACGCGAAAATTCTGTGAATTTCACGGACAGTGTACGTTCTAGTTGTTGCAAAACGATCGGAATCGTTTGTATGGACTCGCGTGAGTGTTCGCGGCGTCGTGCGTCGTTCAATTACGACCGCCCGCGGATACCGCTCCACTGCGATATGGATCTGAGCGACAACTTTTTCGGCTGTTCGTGAGATGAACGGTTTCGTGTGTTTAGAAAAATTTTTTTTCCCGCGCTCCCGACGTCACCTGAAATGATGCGTCAGAGGTGAAAGAAAATATTAAGAAGTCGAGAGAGAGAGAGACTACACACGTTTTATTCATATTTTGTATACCGTGCGTGAGACGGATGTGCACGACACGTCGTATGTCGGTATATTACCGACTGGCCCCAGGGAGATTGTTTTCTTCCTCTCTTACGAATGAGATGTACGTTTCGGAGGATCGTCGTTACCGAAACACACGGCAAAACGAGACTTCTCGCAGCAGAACCTTTATACACAATACACATCGACTCTTTTTACCCCGAGAGAGAGAGAAAAGGTGTATTTCTTTTTTTTATTTTTCGAATTCGACGCACGAACGCTTTGACGACTGGAGAAAAACACGGGTGTGTGTTAAAATCGTGCGGGACGAGCATGCGTATTCGTAACGGGTCGAATAGTTCTTATTCCCCGTCGTCGCGTGTCCTCGCTGGACCACCACCGTGCGCTTCCGCCACGTTCAGTTGAATTTCGAAATATATATATATAAAAAGAATCACCATATACTCTCTTTCGGGAGGTGTATTTTTATCGGTTTCTGCTATAGAGAAGAGACGGAGATCGTGTTGTGAGGTGTAACGTTTCTGTATCCCCGTTTCGGAGGATCGTCGTTATCGGCGGAACACACGTCAAAACGAGACTTCTCGCAGAACCTTTATACACAATACACATCGACTCTTTTACCCCGAGAGAGAGAAAAGGTGTTTTTCTTTTTTTTTTATTTTTCGAATTCGACGCACGAACGCTTTGACGACTGGAGAAAAACACGGTGTGTGTTAAAATCGTGCGGGACGAGCATGCGTATTCGTAACGGGTCGAATAGTTCTTATTCCCCGTCGTCGCGTGTCCTCGCTGGACCACCACCGTGCGCTTCCGCCACGTTCAGTTGTATTTCGAAATATATATATATATAAAAAGAATCACCATATACTCTCTTTCGGGAGGTGTATTTTATCGGTTTCTGCTATAGAGAAGAGACGGACGATCGTGTGTGACACCACGTGGTAACGTTTCCGTATCCCCGTAAAATACGTTTATCTTTTCTCGTAGAAAAGAGAGAGGAAGAGGCAGGAGCTCCTCTTTGGCGAGGCTTTCGAACGTCGCGTCCCGTCCGCCGGAATATAATGATATAAATATATAACCGCCGCCGACTTTGTGCGAAAGCGTTGAAACGAACGCGTCGGTCGCCCCATGGTGTGTGTTTGTCGTGTCTTCTTTTCCTCTTCTGCACTTCTCTTCACTGTCGATCGCGAGACCGCGCGAGATCCGCTTCGGTCGTCCAGTCCCCGAAAATTCTTCTCGGACGGGCGTTAAAGTTAACCGGAGCGCGAGATCGTCTAGCGAGAGTCTTTTTCGCGATCGAGTAAAATGTGATAGAAGAAGGAGAAGAGTGTAAAAAGAGAATATAGACACGCGACGCAGCAGAGACCACTGGTGAGGCGCATAAGACGCGTTCGCGAACGATTTTTCGCGACGATACGGAGTCGCGCGTGTCGCGGT
>NW_027475463.1:0-47564 GCF_051020985.1 Nomia melanderi | reverse complement strand
AGATTTATCAGTTTTATATTGTTTTATATATTTTTATATAGTACTATATAGTTTTATTAGTTTTATATTATTTTATATAGTCTTATATAGTTTTATATAGTTTTAAATAGTTTTATATAGTTTTATATAGTTTTATATAGTTTTATATAGTACTATATAGTACTATATAGTTTTATATAGTTTTATATAGTTTTATATAGTTTTATATCGTTTTATATAGTTTTATATAGTTTTATGTAGTATTACATAGTTTTACATAGTTTTATTAGATTTATATAGTTTTACATAGTTATATATAGTTTTGTTAGTTTTATATAGATTTATATAGTTTTATATAGTTTTATATAGTATTGTTAGTTTTATATAGTTTTATATAGTTTTGTTATTTTTATATAGTTTTATATAGTATTGTTAGTTTTATATAGTTTTATATAGTTTTGTTATTTTTATATAGTTTTATATAGTTTTATATAGTTTTATATAGTTTTATATAGTTTTATATAGTTTAATATAGTTTATATAGTTTTATACAGTTTCAGACAGTTTTATATAGTTTTATATAGTTTTATAGAGTTTTATATAGGTTTATATAGTTTTATATAGTTTTATTAGTTTTATTCGGTTTTATATAGTTTGATATAGTTTTATATAGTTTTATATAGTTTTATATAGTACTATATAGTTTTATATAGTTTTATATAGTACTATATAGTTTTATATAGTTTTATATAGTTTTGTTAGTTTTATATAGTTTTATATAGTTTTGTTAGTTTTATATAGTTCTATATAGTTTTATATAGTTTTATATAGTTTTATATAGTTATATATAGTTCTGTTAGTTTTATATAGTTTTGTTAGTATTATATAGTTTTATATAGTTTTATATAGTTTTATATAGTTTCAGATAGTTTTATATAGTTTTATATAGTTTTATATAGGTTTGTTAGTTTTATATAGTTTTATATAGTTTTATATAGTTTTATATACTTTTATATGGTTTTATATAGTTTTATATAGTTTTATATAGTTTTGTTAGTTTTATATAGTTTTATATAGTTTTATATAGTTTTATATAGTTTATATAGTTTTATACAGTTTCAGACAGTTTTATATAGTTTTATATAGTTTTATAGAGTTTTATATAGGTTTATATAGTTTTATATAGTTTTATATAGTTTTATATGGTTATATACAGTTTTATATAGTTTTATATAGTATTATATAGTTTTATATAGTTTTATATAGTCTTGTCAGCTTTATATAGTTTTATATAATTTTATTTAGTATTATATAGTGTCATATAGTTTTATATAGTTTTATATAGTTTTATATATTTTTATATAGTCTTATATAGTGTTATACAGTTTTATAGAGTTTTATGTAGGTTTATATAGTTTCGTTAGCTTTATATAGTTTTATATAGTTTTAAATAGTTTTGTTAGTTTTGTATAGTTTTATATAGTTTTATATAGTTTTATATGGTCCTATATAGTTTTATATAGTTTTATATAGTTTTGTTAGTTTTATATTGTTTTATATAGTTTTATATCGTTTTATATAGTTTTATATAGTTTTAATAGAATTTTATAGTTTTACATAATTTTATTTAGTTCTATGTAGTTTGACATAGTTTCATTAGTTTTATATAGTTTGACAAAGTTTTATACGGTTCTATATAGTTTTATTTAGTTTCATATAGTACTATATAGTTTTATATAGTTTTATTCGTTTTCTATTGTTTTATATAGTTTTATTCGTTTTATATAGTTTTATATAGTTTTATATAGTTTTATAAAGTTTTATATAGTTTTATATAGTTTTATACAGTACTATATAGTTTTACATAGTTTTATTAGCTTTATATAGTTTTATATAGTTTTATATAGTTTTATATAGTTTTACATAGTTTTATATAGTTTTGTTAGTTTTATATAGTTCTACATAGTTTTATATAGTTTTGTTAGTTTTATATAGTTTTATATAGTTTTATAGAGTTTTATATAGTTTTATATAGTTTTATATGGTTATATACAGTTTTATATAGTTTTGTATAGTTATATATAGTTTTATATAGTTTTATAGATTTTTATATAGTTTTATATAGTTTTGTTAGTTTTCTATAGTTTTATATAGTTTTATATACTTTTATATAGTTTTGATAGTTTTGTATAGTTTTATATAGTTTTATGTAGTTTTATATAGTTTTGTTAGTTTTGTATAGTTTTATACAGTTTTATATAGTTTTATAGAGTTTTATATAGTTTTATATTGTACTATATAGTTTTATATAGTTTTATTCGTTTTATATAGTTTTATATAGTATTATATAGTTTAATAGAGTTTTATATAGCTTTATATAGTACTATATAGTTTTATATAGTTTTATATAGTACCATATAGTTTCATATAGTTTTATATAGTTTTACATAGTTTTATAAAGTTTTATATAGTTTTATATAGTTTTATATGGTTTTATATACTTTAATATAGTTTTATGTAGTTTTATATAGTTTTATATTGTTCTATGGAGTTTTATATAGGTTTATATAGTTTTGTTAGTTTTATATAGTTTTACATAGTTTTATATAGTTTTATTCGTTTTACATTGTTTTATATAGTATTATACAGTTTTATAAAGTTTTATATAGTGCTATATAGTTTTATATAGTACTATATAGTTTTACATAGTTTTATTCGTTTTCTATTGTTTTATATAGTTTTATTCGTTTTATATAGTTTTATATAGTTTTATATATTACTATATAGTTTTACATAGCTTTATTAGCTCTATATAGTTTTATATAGTTTTATATAGTTTTACATAGTTTTATATAGTTTTGTTAGTTTTATATAGTTTTATATAGTTTTGTTAGTTTTATATAGTTTTATATAGTTTTATATAGTTTTATATAGCTTTGTTGGTTTTATGTAGTTTTATATAGTTTTATAAAGTTTTATAAAGTTTTATATAGTGTTATATAGTTTTATATGGTTATATACAGTTTTATATAGTTTTATATAGTATTATACAGTTTTATATAGTTTTATATAGTCTTGTCAGCTATATATAGTTTTATATAATTTTATTTAGTTTTAAATAGTTTTATATAGTTTTATATAGTTTTATATAGTTTTATTAGTTTTATATAGTACCATATAGTATCATATAGTTTTATATAGTTTTACATAGTTTTATAAAGTTTTATATAGTTTTATATAGTTTATATAGTTTTATACAGTTTCAGACAGTTTTATATAGTTTTATATAGTTTTATACAGTTTTATATGGTTTTATATAGATTTAGTGGTTTTATATAGTTTTATATAGTACTATGTAGTTTTATGTAGTTTTATATAGTTTTGTTTGTTTTATATAGTTTAATATAGTTTTATATAGTTTTTTATAGTTTTATATAGTTTTCTACAGTTTTATATAGTTTTGTTAGTTTTATATAGTTTTATATAGTTTTACATAGTTTTATATAGTTTTGTTAGTTTTATATAGTTTTATATAGTCTTATATAGTTTTATATAGTTTTAAATAGTTTTATATAGTTTTATATAGTTTTATATAGTACTATATAGTTGTATATAGTTTTATATATTTTTATTAGTTTTATATAATTTTGTATAGTTTTATACTGTTATATATAGTTTTATATAGTACTATATAGTTTTGTATTGTTTTATATAGTTTTATATCGTTTTATATAGTTTTATATAGTTTTATGTAGTATTACATAGTTTTACATAGTTTTATTAGATTTATATAGTTTTACATAGTTTTATATAGTTTTGTTAGTTTTATATAGATTTATATAGTTTTATATAGTTTTATATAGTATTGTTAGTTTTATATAGTTTTACATAGTTTTGTTATTTTTATATACTTTTATATAGTTTTATATAGTTTTATATAGTTTTATATAGTTTATATCGTTTTATACAGTTTCAGACAGTTTTATATAGTTTTATATAGTTTTATAGAGTTTTATATAGGTTTATATAGTTTTATATAGTTTTATTAGTTTTATTCGGTTTTATATAGTTTTATATAGTTTTATATAGTACTGTATAGTTTTATATAGTTTTATATAGTTTTGTTTGTTTTATATAGTTTAATATAGTTTTATATAGTTTTGTATAGTTTTATATAGTTTTATATAGTTTTATATAGTTTTATATAGTTTTATATAGTTTTATATAGTTTTATATGGTTTTGTTAGTTTTGTATAGTTTTATATAGTTTTATATAGTTTTGTTGGTTTTATGTAGTTTTATATAGTTTTATAAAGTTTTATATAGTGTTATATAGTTTTATATAGTTTTATACAGTTTTATATAGTTTTATATAGTTTTATATAATTTTATATAGTTTTATATAGTTTTATATAATTTTATATAGATTATATAGTTTTATACAGTTTCAGATAGTTTAATATAGTTTTATATAGTTTTATATAGATTTATCAGTTTTATATTGTTTTATATATTTTTATATAGTACTATATAGTTTTATATAGTTTCATATAGTTTTATATTGTTTTATATAGTTTTATATTGTTTTATATAGCTTTATATAGTTTTATATTGTTTTATATAGTTTTATATAGTTTTATATAGTTTTATATAGTTTTATATAGTTTTATATAGTTTTATATGGTTTTGTTAGTTTTGTATAGTTTTATATAGTTTTATATAGTTTTGTTGGTTTTATGTAGTTTTATATAGTTTTATAAAGTTTTATATAGTGTTATATAGTTTTATATAGTTTTATACAGTTTTATATAGTTTTATATAGTTTTATATAATTTTATATAGTTTTATATAGTTTTATATAGTTTTATATAGTTTTATACAGTTTTATATAGTTTTATATAGTTTTATATAATTTTATATAGTTTTATATAGTTTTATATAATTTTATATAGATTATATTGTTTTATACAGTTTCAGATAGTTTAATATAGTTTTATATAGTTTTATATAGATTTATCAGTTTTATATTGTTTTATATATTTTTATATAGTACTATATAGTTTTATTAGTTTTATATTGTTTTATATAGTCTTATATAGTTTTATATAGTTTTAAATAGTTTTATATAGTTTTATATAGTTTTATATAGTTTTATATAGTACTATATAGTACTATATAGTTTTATATAGTTTTATATAGTTTTATATAGTTTTATATCGTTTTATATAGTTTTATATAGTTTTATGTAGTATTACATAGTTTTACATAGTTTTATTAGATTTATATAGTTTTACATAGTTATATATAGTTTTGTTAGTTTTATATAGATTTATATAGTTTTATATAGTTTTATATAGTATTGTTAGTTTTATATAGTTTTATATAGTTTTGTTATTTTTATATAGTTTTATATAGTATTGTTAGTTTTATATAGTTTTGTTATTTTTATATAGTTTTATATAGTTTTATATAGTTTTATATAGTTTTATATAGTTTTATATAGTTTTATATAGTTTATATAGTTTTATACAGTTTCAGACAGTTTTATATAGTTTTATATAGTTTTATAGAGTTTTATATAGGTTTATATAGTTTTATATAGTTTTATTAGTTTTATTCGGTTTTATATAGTTTGATATAGTTTTATATAGTTTTATATAATTTTATATACTTTTATATGGTTTTATATAGTTTTATATAGTTTTATATAGTTTTGTTAGTTTTATATAGTTTTATATAGTTTTATATAGTTTTATATAGTTTTATATAGTTTATATAGTTTTACACAGTTTCAGACAGTTTTATATAGTTTTATATAGTTTTATAGAGTTTTATATAGGTTTATATAGTTTTATATAGTTTTATTAGTTTTATTCGGTTTTATATAGTTTTATATAGTTTTATATAGTTTTATATACTTTAATATAGTTTTATATAGTTTTATATAGTTTTATATAGTTTTATATAGTTCTATGGAGTTTTATATAGGTTTATATAGTTTTATATAGTTTATATAGGTTCATACAGTTTCAGACAGTTTTATATACTTTTATATAGTTTTATAGAGTTTTATATAGGTTTATATAGTTTTATATAGTTTTATTAGTTTTATTCAGTTTTATATAGTTTTATATAGTTTTTATAGTTTTATATACTTTAATATAGTTTTATATAGTTTTATATAGTTTTATATAGTTCTATGGAGTTTTATATAGGTTTATATAGTTTTATATAGTTTATATAGGTTCATACAGTTTCAGACAGTTTTATATAGTTTTATACAGTTTTATATAGATTTAGTAGTTTTATATAGTTTTATATAGTTTTATATAGTTTTATATAGTACTATATAGTTTTATATAGTTTTATATAGATTTGATTGTTTTATATAGTTTAATATAGTTTTATATAGTTTTGTATAGTTTTATATAGTTTTATATAGTTTTATATAGTTTTATATAGTTTTATATAGTTTTATATAGTTTTGTTAGTTTTATATAGTTTTATATGGTTTTGTTAGTTTTGTATAGTTTTATATAGTTTTATATAGTTTGATATACTTTTATATAGTTTTATATGTAGTTTTGTTAGTTTTATTTAGTTTTATATAGTTTTATATAGTATTATATAGTTTTATATAGTTTTATATAGTTTTAAATAGTTTTGTTAGTTTTATATAGTTTCATATATTTTTATATAGTTTTACATAGTTTAAATAGTTTTGTTAGTTTTATATAGTTTTAAATAGTTTTATATAGTTTTATATAGTTTTATATAGTTTTATATAGTATTATATAGTTTAATAGAGTATTATATATTTTTATATAGTACTATATAGTTTTATATAGTTTTATATAGTACTATATAGTTTTAAATAGTTTTATATAGTTTTGTTAGTTTTATATAGTTTTATATAGTACTATATAGTTTTATATAGTTTTATATAGTAATATATAGTTTTATATAGTTTTGTTAGTTTTATATAGTTTTATATAGTTTTATATAGTTTTATATAGTTTTGTTAGTTTTATATAGTTTTATATAGTTTTGTTAGTTTTATATAGTTTTATATAGTTTTATATAGTTTTATATAGTTTTATATAGTTATATATAGTTTGGTTAGTTTTATATAGTTTTGTCAGTTTTATGTAGTTTTATATAGTTTCATATAGTTTTATATAGTACTATATAGTTTTATATAGTTTTATTAGTTTTATATAATTTTGTATAGTTTTATATAGTTTTAAATGGTTTTGTTAGTTTTATATAGTTTTATATATTTTTATATAGTTTTACATAGTTTAAATAGTTTTGTTAGTTTTATATAGTTTTAAATAGTTTTATATAGTTTTATATAGTATTATATAGTTTTATATAGTTTTAATAGAATTTTATAGTTTTACATAGTTTTATTTAGCTCTATGTAGTTTGACATAGTTTTATTAGTTTTATATAGTTTGACATAGTTTTATACGGTTCTATATAGTTTTATATAGTTTTATATAGTATTATATAGTTTAATAGAGTATTATGTATTTTTATATAGTACTATATAGTTTTATATAGTTTTATATAGTACTATATAGTTTTAAATAGTTTTATATAGTTTTGTTAGTTTTATATAGTTTTATATAGTACTATATAGTTTTATATAGTTTTATATAGTTTTATATAGTTTTATATAGTTTATATAGTTTTATACAGTTTCAGACAGTTTAATATTATTTTATATAGTTTTATAGAGTTTTATTTAGTTTTATATAGTTTTATATAGTTTTATATACTTTAATATAGTTTTATATAGATCTATATAGTTTTATATAGTTCTATGGAGTTTTATATAGGTTTATATAGTTTTTTTAGTTTTATATAGTTTTACATAGTTTTATATAGTTTTATATAGATTTATATTGTTTTATATAGTTTTATTAATTTTATATAGTTTTGTATAGTTTTATATAGTTTTATATAGTTTTATATAGTTTTATATAGTACTATATTGTT
The DNA here is from genome assembly GCF_051020985.1 of Nomia melanderi. Lineage (NCBI taxonomy): Eukaryota > Metazoa > Arthropoda > Insecta > Hymenoptera > Halictidae > Nomia > Nomia melanderi. The sequence continues at coordinate 39,581 of NW_027475463.1, read as the reverse complement.
TTACATAGTTTTATTCGTTTTCTATTGTTTTATATAGTTTTATTCGTTTTATATAGTTTTATATAGTTTTATATAGTTCTATAGAGTTTTATATAGGTTTATATAGTTTTATATAGTTTTATATAGTTTTATATAGTTTTGTTAGTTTTATATAGTTTTATATCGTTTCGTTAGTTTTATACAGTTTTATACAGGTTTATATTGTTTTATATAGTTTTATATAGTTTTATACAGTTTTATATAGTTTCATATAGCTTTATATAGTACTTTATAGTTTTATAAAGTCGTAAATAGTTTTGTTACTTTTATATAGTTTTATATAGTTTTATATAGTTTTATATAGTTTTATATACTTTTATATGGTTTTATATAGTTTTATATAGTTTTATATAGTTTTGTTAGTTTTATATAGTTTTATATTGTTTTATATAGTTTTATATAGTTTATATAGTTTTACACAGTTTCAGACAGTTTTATATAGTTTTATATAGTTTTATAGAGTTTTATATAGGTTTATATAGTTTTATATAGTTTTATTAGTTTTATTCGGTTTTATATAGTTTTATATAGTTTTATATAGTTTTATATAGTTCTATGGAGTTTTATATAGGTTTATATAGTTTTATATAGTTTATATAGGTTCATACAGTTTCAGACAGTTTTATATAGTTTTATACAGTTTTATATGGTTTTATATAGATTTAGTAGTTTTATATAGTTTTATATAGTTTTATATAGTTTTATATAGTACTATATAGTTTTATATAGTTTTATATAGTTTTGATTGTTTTATATAGTTTAATATAGTTTTGTATAGTTTTATATAGTTTTATATAGTTTTATATAGTTTTATATAGTTTTATATAGTTTTATATAGTTTTATATAGTTTTGTTAGTTTTATATAGTTTTATATGGTTTTGTTAGTTTTGTATAGTTTTATATAGTTTTATATAGTTTGATATAGTTTTATATAGTTTTATATGTAGTTTTGTTAGTTTTATTTAGTTTTATATAGTTTTATATAGTTTTGTTAGTTTTATATAGTTTTATATCGTTTCGTTAGTTTTATACAGTTTTATACAGGTTTATATTGTTTTATATAGTTTTATATAGTTTTATATAGTTTTATATAGTTTCATATAGCTTTATATAGTACTTTATAGTTTTATAAAGTTGTAAATAGTTTTGTTAGTTTTATATAGTTTTATATAGTTTTATATAGTTTTATATAGTTTTATATACTTTTATATGGTTTTATATAGTTTTATATAGTTTTATATAGTTTTGATAGTTTTATATAGTTTTATATTGTTTTATATAGTTTTATATAGTTTATATAGTTTTACACAGTTTCAGACAGTTTTATATAGTTTTATATAGTTTTATAGAGTTTTATATAGGTTTATATAGTTTTATATAGTTTTATTAGTTTTATTCGGTTTTATATAGTTTTATATAGTTTTATATAGTTTTATATACTTTAATATGGTTTTATATAGTTTTATATAGTTTTATATAGTTTTATATAGTTCTATGGAGTTTTATATAGGTTTATATAGTTTTATATAGTTTATATACGTTCATACAGTTTCAGACAGTTTTATATAGTTTTATACAGTTTTATATGGTTTTATATAGATTTAGTAGTTTTATATAGTTTTATATAGTTTTATATAGTTTTATATAGTACTATATAGTTTTATATAGTTTTATATAGTTTTGATTGTTTTATATAGTTTAATATAGTTTTATATAGTTTTGTATAGTTTTATATAGTTTTATATAGTTTTATATAGTTTTATATAGTTTTATATAGTTTTATATAGTTTTATATAGTTTTGTTAGTTTTATATAGTTTTATATGGTTTTGTTAGTTTTGTATAGTTTTATATAGTTTTATATAGTTTGATATAGTTTTATATAGTTTTATATGTAGTTTTGTTAGTTTTATTTAGTTTTATATAGTTTTATATAGTTTTATATAGTATTATATAGTTTTATATAGTTTTATATAGTTTTAAATAGTTTTGTTAGTTTTATATAGTTTCATATATTTTTATATAGTTTTACATAGTTTAAATAGTTTTGTTAGTTTTATATAGTTTTAAATAGTTTTATATAGTTTTATATAGTTTTATATAGTTTTATATAGTATTATATAGTTTAATAGAGTATTATATATTTTTATATAGTACTATATAGTTTTATATAGTTTTATATAGTACTATATAGTTTTAAATAGTTTTATATAGTTTTGTTAGTTTTATATAGTTTTATATAGTACTATATAGTTTTATATAGTTTTATATAGTAATATATAGTTTTATATAGTTTTGTTAGTTTTATATAGTTTTATATAGTTTTATATAGTTTTATATAGTTTTGTTAGTTTTATATAGTTTTATATAGTTTTGTTAGTTTTATATAGTTTTATATAGTTTTATATAGTTTTATATAGTTTTATATAGTTTAATATAGATATATATAGTTTGGTTAGTTTTATATAGTTTTGTCAGTTTTATGTAGTTTTATATAGTTTCATATAGTTTTATATAGTACTATATAGTTTTATATAGTTTTATTAGTTTTATATAATTTTGTATAGTTTTATATAGTTTTAAATGGTTTTGTTAGTTTTATATAGTTTTATATATTTTTATATAGTTTTACATAGTTTAAATAGTTTTGTTAGTTTTATATAGTTTTAAATAGTTTTATATAGTTTTATATAGTATTATATAGTTTTATTTAGTTTTAATAGAATTTTATAGTTTTACATAGTTTTATTTAGCTCTATGTAGTTTGACATAGTGTTATTAGTTTTATATAGTTTGACATAGTTTTATACGGTTCTATATAGTTTTATATAGTTTTATATAGTATTATATAGTTTAATAGAGTATTATGTATTTTTATATAGTACTATATAGTTTTATATAGTTTTATATAGTACTATATAGTTTTAAATAGTTTTATATAGTTTTGTTAGTTTTATATAGTTTTATATAGTACTATATAGTTTTATATAGTTTTATATAGTTTTATATAGTTTTATATAGTTTATATAGTTTTATACAGTTTCAGACAGTTTAATATTATTTTATATAGTTTTATAGAGTTTTATTTAGTTTTATATAGTTTTATATAGTTTTATATACTTTAATATAGTTTTATATAGTTCTATATAGTTTTATATAGTTCTATGGAGTTTTATATAGGTTTATATAGTTTTTTTAGTTTTATATAGTTTTACATAGTTTTATATAGTTTTATATAGATTTATATTGTTTTATATAGTTTTATTAGTTTTATATAGTTTTGTATAGTTTTATATAGTTTTATATAGTTTTATATAGTTTTATATAGTACTATATTGTTTTACATAGTTTTATTCGTTTTCTATTGTTTTATATAGTTTTATTCGTTTTATATAGTTTTATATAGTTTTATAAAGTTTTATATAGTGTCATATAGTTTTATATAGTACTATATAGTTTTACATAGTTTTATTAGCTTTATATAGTTTTATATAGTTTTATATAGTTTTACATAGTTTTATATAGATTTGTTAGCTTTATATAGTTTTATATAGTGTTGTTAGTTTTATATAGTTTTATATAGTTATATAGAGTTTTATATAGTTTTATATCGTTTTATATAGTACTATATAGTCTTATACAGTTTTGTTAGTTTTATATAGTTTTATATAGTTTTGTTAGTTTTGTGTAGTTTTATATAGTTTTATATAGTTTTATATAGTTTTGTATAGTTTTATATAGTACTATATAGTTTTATATAGTTTTATATAGTTTTGTTTGTTTTATATAGTTTTGTTTGTTTTATATAGTTTAATATAGCTTTATATAGTTTTGTATAGTTTTATATAGTTTTATATAGTTTTATATAGTTTTATATAGTTTTGTTAGTTTTATATAGTTTTATATGGTTTTGATAGTTTTGTATAGTTTTATATAGTTTTATATAGTTTTGTTAGTTTTATATAGTTCTATATAGTTTTATATAGTTTTATATAGTTTTATATAGTTATATATAGTTCTGTTAGTTTTATATAGTTTTGTTAGTATTATATAGTTTTATATAGTTTTATATAGTTTTATATAATTTCAGATAGTTTTATATAGTTTTATATAGTTTTATATAGGTTTGTTAGTTTTATATAGTTTTATATAGTTTTATATAGTTTTATATAGTTTTATATAGTTTCATATAGCTTTATATAGTACTTTATAGTTTTATAAAGTTGTAAATAGTTTTGTTAGTTTTATATAGTTTTATATAGTTTTATATAGTTTTATATAGTTTCGTTAGTTTTATATAGTTTTATACAGGTTTATATAGTTTTATATAGTTTTATATAGTGATATAGAGTTTTATATAGGATTACATAGTTTTGTTAGTTTTATATAGTTATTTAGAGTGTTATATAGTTTTATATAGTTTTGTTAGTTTTATATAGTTTTATATAGTTTTATATAGTTTCGTTAGTTTTATATAGTTTTATATGGTGTTATATACTTTTATATAGTACTATATAGTTTTACACAGTTTTCTTAGTTTTATATAGTTTTATAAAGGTTTATATATAGTTTTTTCAGTTTTGTACAGTTTCATATAGATTTATATAGTTTTATACAGTTTTATATAGTTCTATAGACTTTTATATAGGTTTATATAGTTTTGTATAGTTTTATATAGTTTTGTTAGTTTTATATAGTTTTATATAGTCTTATATTGTTTTATATAGTTTTAAATAGTTTTATATAGTTTTGTTCGTTTTATATAGTTTTGTTAGTTTTATATAGTTTTATATCGTTTTATATAGTTTTGTTAGTTTTATATAGTTTTATATCGTTTTATATAGTTTTGTTAGTTTGGTATAGTTTTATATAGTTTTATATTGTTTTATATAGTTTTGTTAGTTTTCTATAGTTTTACATAGTTTTATTAGCTTGATATAGTTTTATACAGTTTTATATAGTTTTACATAGTTTCATATAGTTTTGTTAGTTTTATATAGTTTTATATAGTTTTGTTAGTTTTATATAGTTTTATATAGTTTTATAGAGTTTTATATAGTTTTATATAGTTTTATATAGTACTATATAGTCTTATACAGTTTTGTTAGTTTTATATAGTTTTATATAGTTTTGTATAGTTTTATATGGTTTTATAAAGTTTTATATAGTTTTGTTAGTTTTATATAGTTTCATATAGTTTTATATAGTTTTATAGAGTTTTATATAGATTTATATAGTTTTATATAGTTCTGTAGACTTTTATATAGGTTTATATAGTTTTATATTGTTTTATATAGTGTTATATACTTTTATACAGTACTATATAGTTTTATACAGTTTTCTTAGTTTTATATAGTTTTATATAGTTTTGTTAGTTTTGTATAGTTTTATATAGTTTTATATAGTTTTGTTAGTTTTGTATAGTTTTATATAGTTTTATATAGTTTTGTTAGTTTTATACAGTTTTATATAGTTTTATATAGTTTTATATAGTACTATATTGTTTTATATAGTTTTATTCGTTTTGTATAGTTTTATATAGTTTTGTATAGTTTTATATAGTTTTATATAGTTTTGTTAGTTTTATATAGTTTTATATAGTTTTTTCAGTTTTGTATAGTCTTATATAAATTTATATAGTTTTGTTAGTTTTATATAGTTTTATATAGTTTTATATAGTTTTGTTAGTTTTATATAGTTTTATATAGTTTCATACAGTTTTGTTAGTTTTATATTGTTTTATATAGTTTTGTTAGTTTTATATAGTTTTATATAGTTTTATATAGTACTATATTGTTTTATATAGTTTTATTCGTTTTGTATAGTTTTATATAGTTTTGTATAGTTTTATATAGTTTTATATAGTTTTGTTAGTTTTATATTGTTTTATATAGTTTTATATAGTTTTATATAGTTTTGTGTAGTTTTATATAGATTTTTATAGTTTTGTTAGTTTTGTATAGTTTTACATAGTTTCATATAGTTTTGTTAGTTTTATATAGTTTTATATAGTTTTGTTAGTTTTATATAATTTTATATAGTTTTATAGAGTTTTATATAGTTTTATATAGTTTTATATAGTACTATATAGTCTTATACAGTTTTGTTAGTTTTATATAGTTTTATATAGTTTTGTATACTTTTATACGGTTTTATAAAGTTTTATATAGTTTTGTTAGTTTTATATAGTTTCATATAGTTTTATATAGTTTTATAGAGTTTTATATAGTTTTATATAGTTTTATATAGTTTTGTTAGTTTTATACAGTTTTATATAGGTTTATATAGTTTTATAGAGTTTTATATAGTTTAATATAGTTTCGTTAGTTTTATATAGTTTTATATAGTTTTTTATAGTTTTATATAGTTCTATAGAGTTTGAGATAGGTTTATATAGTTTTATATAGTTTTATATGGTTTTATATAGTTTTATATAATTCTATAGAGTTTTATATGGATTTATATAGTTTTATGGAGTTTTATATAGTTTTATATAGTTTCGTTAGTTTTATATAGTTTTATATAGTTTTTTATAGTTTTATATAGTTCTATAGAGTTTTAGATAGGTTTATATAGTTTTATATAGATTTATATAGTTTTGTTAGTTTTGTATAGTTTTATATAGTTTTATATAGTTTTGTTAGTTTTATATAGTTTTATACAGTTTTGTTAGTTTTATATTGTTTTATATAGTTTTGTTAGTTTTATATAGTTTTATATAGTTTTATATAGTTTTATATAGTTCTATAGACATTTATATAGGTTTATATAGTTTTATATAGTTTTATATAGTACTATATTGTTTTATATAGTTTTATTCGTTTTGTATAGTTTTATATAGTTTTATATAGTTTTGTTAGTTTTATATAGTTTTATATAGTTTTTTCAGTTTTGTATAGTCTTATATAAATTTATATAGTTTTGTTAGTTTTATATAGTTTTATATAGTTTTATATAGTTTTGTTAGTTTTATATAGTTTTATATAGTTTCATACAGTTTTGTTAGTTTTATATTGTTTTATATAGTTTTGTTAGTTTTATATAGTTTTATATAGTTTTATATAGTACTATATTGTTTTATATAGTTTTATTCGTTTTGTATAGTTTTATATAGTTTTGTATAGTTTTATATAGTTTTATATAGTTTTGTTAGTTTTATATTGTTTTATATAGTTTTATATAGTTTTATATAGTTTTGTGTAGTTTTATATAGATTTATATAGTTTTGTTAGTTTTGTATAGTTTTACATAGTTTCATATAGTTTTGTTAGTTTTATATAGTTTTATATAGTTTTGTTAGTTTTATATAATTTTATATAGTTTTATAGAGTTTTACATAGTTTTATATAGTTTTATATAGTACTATATAGTCTTATACAGTTTTGTTAGTTTTATATAGTTTTATATAGTTTTGTATACTTTTATACGGTTTTATAAAGTTTTATATAGTTTTGTTAGTTTTATATAGTTTCATATAGTTTTATATAGTTTTATAGAGTTTTATATAGTTTTATATAGTTTTATATAGTTTTGTTAGTTTTATACAGTTTTATATAGGTTTATATAGTTTTATAGAGTTTTATATAGTTTAATATAGTTTCGTTAGTTTTATATAGTTTTATATAGTTTTTTATAGTTTTATATAGTTCTATAGAGTTTGAGATAGGTTTATATAGTTTTATATAGTTTTATATGGTTTTATATAGTTTTATATAATTCTATAGAGTTTTATATGGATTTATATAGTTTTATGGAGTTTTATATAGTTTTATATAGTTTCGTTAGTTTTATATAGTTTTATATAGTTTTTTATAGTTTTATATAGTTCTATAGAGTTTTAGATAGGTTTATATAGTTTTATATAGATTTATATAGTTTTGTTAGTTTTGTATAGTTTTATATAGTTTTATATAGTTTTGTTAGTTTTATATAGTTTTATACAGTTTTGTTAGTTTTATATTGTTTTATATAGTTTTGTTAGTTTTATATAGTTTTATATAGTTTTATATAGTTTTATATAGTTCTATAGACTTTTATATAGGTTTATATAGTTTTATATAGTTTTATATAGTACTATATTGTTTTATATAGTTTTATTCGTTTTGTATAGTTTTATATAGTTTTGTATAGTTTTATATAGTTTTATATAGTTTTGTTAGTTTTATATTGTTTTATATAGTTTTATATAGTTTTATATAGTTTTGTGTAGTTTTATATAGTTTTATATAGTTTTATATAGTTTTATATAGTTTTATATAGTTTTATATAGTTTCATATGGTTTTATATAGGTTTATATAGTTTCATATAGTTTTATATAGTTTTAATAGAATTTGATAGTTTTACATAGGTTTATTAGTTATATATAGTTTTATATAGTTTTGTTAGTTTTATACAGTTTTATATAGTTTTATATAGTTTTATATAGTTTTATATAGTTTTATATAGTTTCATATGGTTTTATATTGTTTTATATAGTTTCATATAGTTTTATATAGTTTTAATAGAATTTGATAGTTTTACATATGTTTATTAGCTTTATATAGTTTGACATAGTTTTATATGGTTCTATATATTTTTATATAGTTTTATATAGCTTTATATAGTTTTATAGAGTTTTATATAGTTTTATATAGTTTCGTTAGTTTTATATAGTTTTATGTAGTTTTTTATAGTTTTATATAGTTCTATAGAGTTTTATATAGGTTTATATAGTTTTATATAGTTTTGCATAGTTTTATATAGTTTTATATAGTTTTATATAGTTTTATATAGTTTTATATAGTTTTATATAGTTTCATATGGTTTTATATAGTTTTATATAGTTTTATAGAGTTTTATATAGGTTTATATAGTTTTGTTAGTTTTATATAGTTTTATATAGTTTTATATAGGTTTGTATAGTTTTATATAGTTTTATATAGTTTTATAGAGTTTTATATAGTTTTATATAGTTTTGTTACTTTTATACAGTCTTATAGAGTTTTATATAGTTTTATATAGTTTTATATAGTTTTATATAGTTTCATATAGTTTTGGTAGTTTTATATAGTTTATATAGTTTTATATAGTTTTGTTAGTTTTGTATAGTTTTATATAGCTTTGTATAGTTTTATATAGTTTTATATAGTTTTGCTAGTTTTATATAGTTTTATATAGTTTTATATAGTTTTATATAGTTTTGTTAGTTTTGTATAGTTTTATATAGTTTTATATAGTTTTATATAGTTTTATATAGTTTTATATAGTATTGTTAGTTTTATATAGTTTTATATTGATTTATATAGTTTTGTTAGTTTTGTATAGTTTTATATAGTTTTATATAGTTTTATATAGTTTTATATAGTTTTATATAGTTTTGATAGTTTTGTTAGTTTTATATAGTTTTATATACTTTTGTTAGTTTTGTACTGTTTTGTATAGTTTTATATAGTTTTATATAGTTTTATATAGTTTTGTTAGTTTTATACAGTTTTATATAATTTTATAAAGTTTTATATAGTTTTATATGGTTTTATATAGTTTTGTTAGTTTTATACAGTTTTATATAATTTTATATAGTTTTATATAGTTTTATATAGTTTTATATGGTTTTATATAGTTTCATATGGTTTTATATAGTTTTATATAGTTTCATATAGTTTTATATAGTTTTAATAGAATTTGATAGTTTTACATAGGTTTATTAGTTTTATAAAGTTTGACATAGTTTTATATGGTTCTATATATTTTTATATAGTTTTATATAGCTTTATATAGTTTTATAGAGTTTTATATAGTTTTATATAGTTTCGTTATTTTTATATAGTTTTATATAGTTTTTTATAGTTTTATATGGTTCTATAGAATTTTATATAGGTTTATATAGTTTTATATAGTTTTATATAGTTTTACATAGTTTTATATAATTCTATAGAGTTTTATATAGTTTTTTATAGTTTTATATAGTTTTATATAATTCTATAGGGTTTTATATAGTTTTATATAGTTTTATATAGTTTTGTTAGTTTTATATAGTTTTATATAGTTTTATATAGTTTTGTTACTTTTATACAGTTTTATACAGTTTTATTAGTTTTATATGGTTTTGTACAGTTTTATATAGTTTTATATAGTTTTATATAGTTTTATATAGTTTCATATAGTTTTGGTAGTTTTATATAGTTTATATAGTTTCATATAGTTTTGTTAGTTTTGTATAGTTTTATATAGTTTTATATAGTTTTGTTAGTTTTGTATTGTGTTATATAGTTTTATATAGTTTTGTTAGTTTTATATAGTTTTATATAGTTTTATATAGTTTTAAATAGTTTTATATAGTTTTACATAGTTTTATAGAGTTTTATATAGTTTTATAGAGTTTTATATTGTTTTATATAGTTTTGTATAGTTTTATATAGTTTTATATAGTTTTGTTAGTTTTATATAGTTTTATATAGTTTTATATAGTTATATATTGTTTTATATAGTTTTATATAGTTCTATAGACTTTTATATAGATTTATATAGTTTTATATAGTTTTATATAGCACTATATAGTTTTATATAGTTTTATTCGTTTTGTATAGTTTTATATAGTTTTGTATAGTTTTATATAGTTTTATATAGTTTTAATAGAATTTGATAGTTTTACATAGGTTTATTAGTTTTATATAGTTTGACATAGCTTTATATGGTTCTATATAGTTTTATATAGTTTTATATAGTTTTATATAGTTTTATATAGTTTTATATAGTTTTATACAGTTTTATATAGTTCTATAGAGTTTTATATAGTATTACATAGTTTTGTTAGTTTTATATAGTTCTATATAGTTTTATAGAGTATTATATAGGTTTATATAGTTTTATTAGTTTTATATAGTTTTATATAGTCTTATACAGTTTTATATAGTTTTAAATAATTTTATATAGTCTTATACAGTTTTGTTAGTTTTATATAGTTTTATATAGTTTTATATAGTTTTATATATTGTTATATAGTTGTATATAGTTTTATATAGTTTTATATAGTTTTATATAGTTTTATATAGTTTTAAATAGTTTTATATAGTTTATATAGTTTTATACAGTTTCAGACTGTTTTATATAGTTTTATATAGTTTTATACAGTTTTATATGGTTTTATATAGATTTATTAGTTTTATTAGTTTTATAATAGCTTTATATAGTTTTATATAGTATTATACAGTTTTATATAGTTTTATATAGTTCTCCATAGTTTTATACAGCTTTATATTGTTTTATATAGTTTTGTATAGTTTTATATAGTTTTATATAGTTTTTTATAGTTTTATATAGTTTTATATAGTTTTGTTACTTTTATATAGTTTTATACAGTTTTATAGAGTTTTATATAGTTTTATTAGTTTTATATAGTTTTGTACAGTTTTATATAGTTTTATACAGTTTTATAGAGTTTTATATAGTTTTATTAGTTTTATATAGTTTTGTACAGTTTTATATAGTTTTATACAGTTTTATATAGTTTTATATAGTTTCATATAGTTTTGGTAGTTTTATATACTTTATATAGTTTTATATAGTTTTATATAGTTTTGTTAGTTTTATATAGTTTTATATAGTTTTGTTAGTTTTGTATAGTTTTATATAGTTTTATATAGTTTTATATAGTTTTAAATAGTTTTATATAGTTTTATATAGTTTTATATAGTTTTAAATAGTTTTATATAGTTTTACATAGTTTTATAGAGTTTTATATAGTTTTATATAGTTTTTTATAGTTTTATACAGTTTTGTTAGTTTTATATAGTTTAATATAGTACTATATAGTTTTATATAGTTTTACATAGTTTTATATAGTTTTATATAGTTTTGTCAGTTTTGTATAGTTTTATATAGTTTTATTAGCTTTATATAGTTTTATATAGTTTTATATAGTTTTATACAGTTTTATATAGTTATATATAGTTTTGTAGAGTTTTATATAGTTTTATATAGATTTGATAGTTTTATATAGTTTAATATACTTTTATATAGTTTTATATAGTTTTGTATAGTACCATATAGTTTTATATAGTTTTATATAGTGTTATATAGTTTTATATAGTTTTATTAGTTTTATATCGTTTTATATAGTTTTATATAGTTTTATATAGTTTTGTTAGTTTTATATAGTTTTATATAGTTTTATATAGTTGTATATAATTTATTAGCGTTTCATAATTTTATATAGTTTTGTATGATATTATATAGTCTTGTATAGTTTTATATAGTTTTGTATAGTTTGATAGAGTTTTATATAGTTTTATTAGTTTTATATAGTTTTATATTGCTTTATATAGTTTTATACAGTTTTATATAGTTTTATACAGTATTATATAGTTTTATATAGTTTTATATTGTTCTATATAGTTATATATAGTTTTATATAGTTTTATACAGTTTTATATAGTTTTATATAGTTTTATATAGTTTTATATAGTTTTGTTAGTTTTATATAGTTTTATATAGTTTTATATAGTTTTATATAGTTCTATATAGTTTTATATAGTTTTATATAGTTTTGTTAGTTCTATATCGTTTTATATAGTTTTATATAGTTTTATATAGTTTTGTTAGTTTTATACAGTTTTATATAGTTTTATATAGTTTTATATAGTTTTATATAGTTTTATGCAGTTTAATAATTTTATATTGTTTTGTATAGTATTATATAGTCTTGTATAGTTTTAGAATAGTTTGGTGTAGTTTTATATAGCTTTACATAGTTTCATATCGTTTTATATAGTTTTATATAGTTTTGTATAGTTTTATATACTTTTATACAGTTCTATAGAGTTTTATATAGGTTTACATAGTTTTATATAGTGTTATATAGTTTTATAGAGATTTATATAGTTTCATATAGTTTTATATGGTTTTATATAGTTTTCTTAGTTTTATATATATTTTTATATAGTTTTATATAGTTTTATATAATTTTATGCAGTTCTATATAGTGTTATAGAGTTTTATACAGCACTACATAGTTTTATATAGTTTTATTAGTTTTATATAGTTTTATATAGTTTTATATAGTTTTATATAGTTTTATATAGTTTTGTTAGCTTTGTATAGTTCTATATAGTTTTATACAGTTATATATAGTTTTATATAGTGTTCATAGTTTTGTATAGTTTTATATAGTTTTATATAGTTTTATATAGTTTTATATAGTTTTGTTAGCTTTATATAGTTCTATATAGTTTTATAGAGTTATATATAGTTTTATATAGTTTTCTTAGTTTTGTATAGTTTTATATAGTTTTATATAGTTTTCTTAGTTTTATATACTTTTATAGATTTTTATAAAGTTTTATAGAGTTATACATAGTTTTATATAGTTTTCTTAGTTTTATATAGTTTTATATAGTTTTATATAGTTTTATTAGTTTTATATACTTTTATAGAGTTTTATAAAGTTTTATATTGGTTTATTAGTTTTATATAGTTTTATATAGTTTTGTTAGTTTTATATAGTTTTATATAGTGTTATATATAGTTTTATATCGTTTTATATAGTATTATATAGTTTTATATAGTTTTGTTAGTTTTATATAGTTATATATAGTTTTATAGAGTTTATATCGTTTTCTGTAGTTTTATATAGTTTTATATAGTTTTATACAGTTTTATATAGTTCTATAGAGTTTTATATAGGTTTACATAGGTGTATAGATTTTTATATAGGTTTATATAGTTTTATATAGTTTTATATAGTTTTATATAGTTTTATATAGTTTTATATAGTTTTACATAGTTTTATAGAGTTTTATATAGTTTTATATAGTTTTGTTAGTTTTATATAGTTCTATATAGTTTTAGATACTTTTATATAGTTCTATAGGGTTTTATATAGGTTTACATAGTTGTATAGAGTTTTATATAGGTTTATATAGTTTTGTTAGTTTTATATAGTTTTATATAGTTTTATATAGTTTTATATAGTTTTATATAGTTTTATATAGTGTTATATATAGTTTTATATAGTTTTAGTAGTTTTACATAGTTTTATAGAGTTATATATAGTTTTATATAGTTTTGTTAGTTTTATATAGTTGTATATAGTTTTATATACTTTTATATAGTTCTATAGAGTTTTATATAGGTTTACATAGGTGTATAGAGTTTTATATAGGTTTATATAGTTTTGTTAGTTTTATATAGTTTTATATAGTTTTATATAGTTTTATATAGTTTTATATAGTTTTATAAAGATTTATATCGTTTTATATGGTTTACACAGTTTCAGACAGTTTTATATAATTTTATACAGTTTTATATAGTTTTATATAGTTTTATATAGTTTTATATAGTTTTATATAGTTTTATATAGTGTTATATAGTTTTATATAGTTTTATTAGTTTTATATCGTTTTATATAGTTTTATATAGTTTTATATAGTTTTATATAGTTTTATATAGTTTTATATTGTTTTATATAGTTTTGTTAGTTTTATATAGTTTTATATAGTTTTATATAATTTTATATATGTTTACAAAGTTTTATACAGTTTTATATAGTTTTATATAGTTGTCATGTACTTTTACATAGTTTTATATAGTTTATATAGGTTTATACAGTTTCACACAGTTTTATATAGTTTTATATAGTTTTATATAGTTTTATATAGTTTTGTATAGTTTTCTACAGTTTTATAGTTTTATATAGTTTTGTATAGTATTATATAGTCTTGTATAGTTTTAGAATAGTTTGGTATAGTTTTATATAGGTTTACATAGTTTCATATCGTTTTATATAGTTTTATATAGTTTGTATAGTTTTATATACTTTTATATAGTTCTATAGAGTTTTATATAGGTTTACATAGTTTTATATAGTGTTATATAGTTTTATAGAGTTTTATATAGTTTTATATAGTTTTATATGGTTTTATATAGTTTTGTTAGTTTTATATAGTTTTATATAGTTTTATATAGTTTTATATAATTTTATACAGTTTTATATAGTTTTATATAGTTTTATATAATTTTATATAGTTTTATATAGTTTTATATAGTTTTATATAGTTTTATATAGTTTTGTTAGTTTTATATAGTTTTATATATTTTTATATAGTTTTAAATAGTTTTATATAGTTTTATATAGTTTCGTTAGCTTTATATAGTTTTATATAGTTTTATATAGTTTTGTTAGTTTTGTATAGTTTTATATAGTTTTATAAAGTTTGACATAGTTTTATATGGTTCTATATATTTTTATATAGTTTTATATAGCTTTATATAGTTTTATAGAGTTTTATATAGTTTTATATAGTTTCGTTATTTTTATATAGTTTTATATAGTTTTATATAGTTTTATATAGTTTTAATAGAATTTTATAGTTTTACATAGTTTTATTTAGCTCTATGTAGTTTGACATAGTTTTATTAGTTTTATATAGTTTGACATAGTTTTATACGGTTCTATATAGTTTTATACAGCTTTATATAGTTTTATATAGTTTTATATAGTTTTATATACTTTTATATAGTTTATATAGTTTTATACAGTTTCAGATAGTTTTATATAGTTTTATATAGTTTTGTATAGTTTTGGTAGTTTTATATAGTTTTATATAGTTTTGGTAGATTTGTATAGTCTTATATAGTTTTATATAGTTTTATACAGTTTTATATAGTTTTATATAGTTTTATATAGTTTTATATAGTTTTATATAGTTTTATATAGTTTTAAATAGTTTTATATAGTTTTGTACAGTTTTGTTAGTTTTGTATAGTTTTATATAGTTTTATATAGTTTTGTTAATTTTGTATAGTTTTATATAGTTTTATATAGTTTTATATAGTTTTGTTAGTTTTGTATAGTTTTTTATAGTTTTATATGGTTTTATATAGTTTTGTTAGTTTTATATAGTTTTATATAGTTTTATATAGTTTTATATAGTTTTAAATAGTTTTATATAGTATTATATGGTTTTATATACTTTAATATAGTTTTATGTAGTTTTAAATAGTTTTATATAGTTCTATGGAGTTTTATATAGGTTTATATAGTTTTGTTAGTTTTATAAAGTTTTACATAGTTTTATATAGTTTTATTCGTTTTATACTGTTTTATATAGTATTATACAGTTTTATAAAGTTTTATATAGTGTTATATAGTTTTATATAGTACAATATAGTTTTACATAGTTTTATTCGTTTTCTATTGTTTTATATAGTTTTATTCGTTTTATATAGTTTTGTTAGTTTTATATAGTTTTATATAGTTTTATATAGTTTTATATAGTTTTAAATAGTTTTATATAGTTTTATATGGTTTTATATACTTTAATATAGTTTTATGTAGTTTTATATAGTTTTATATAGTTCTATGGAGTTTTATATAGGTTTATATAGTTTTGTTAGTTTTATAAAGTTTTACATAGTTTTATATAGTTTTATTCGTTTTATACTGTTTTATATAGTATTATACAGTTTTATAAAGTTTTATATAGTGTTATATAGTTTTATATAGTACAATATAGTTTTACATAGTTTTATTCGTTTTCTATTGTTTTATATAGTTTTATTCGTTTTATATAGTTTTGTTAGTTTTATATAGTTTTATATAGTTTTATAGAGTTTTATATAGTTTTATATAGTTTTATATGGTTATATACAGTTTTATATAGTTTTATATAGTATTATATAGTTTTATATAGTTTTATATAGTTTTGTCAGCTTTATATAGTTTTATATAATTTTATTTAATTTTATATAGTGTCATGTAGTTTTATATAGTTTTATATAGTTTTATATATTTTTATATAGTCTTATATAGTGTTATACAGTTTTATAGAGTTTTATGTAGGTTTATATAGTTTCGTTAGCTTTATATAGTTTTATATAGTTTTATATAGTTTTGTTAGTTTTGTATAGTTTTATATAGTTTTATATAGTTTTATATAGTTTTATATGGTCCTATCTAGTTTTATATAGTTTTATATAGTTTTGTTAGTTTTATATTGTTTTATATAGTTTTATATCGTTTTATATAGTTTTATATAGTTTTAATAGAATTTTATAGTTTTACATAATTTTGTTTAGTTCTATGTAGTTTGACATAGTTTCATTAGTTTTATATAGTTTGACAAAGTTTTATACGGTTCTATATAGTTTTATTTAGTTTTATATAGTACTATATAGTTTTACATAATTTTGTTTAGTTCTATGTAGTTTGACATAGTTTCATTAGTTTTATATAGTTTGACAAAGTTTTATACGGTTCTATATAGTTTTATTTAGTTTTATATAGTACTATATAGTTTTATATAGTTTTATTCGTTTTCTATTGTTTTATATAGTTTTATTCGTTTTATATAGTTTTATATAGTTTTATATAGTTTTATAAAGTTTTATATAGTTTTATATAGTTTTATACAGTACTATATAGTTTTACATAGTTTTATTAGCTTTATATAGTTTTATATAGTTCTATATAGTTTTACATAGTTTTATATCGTTTTGTTAGTTCTATATAGTTTTACATAGTTTTATATAGTTTTGTTAGTTTTATATAGATTTATATAGTTTTATAGAGTTTTATATAGTTTTATATAGTTTTATATGGTTATATACAGTTTTATATAGTTTTATATAGTGTTATATAGTTTTATATAGTTTTATATAGTCTTGTCAGCTTTATATAGTTTTATATAATTTTATTTAGTTTTATATAGTGTCATATAGTTTTATATAGTTTTATATAGTTTTATATAGTTTTATATAGTTTTATATAGTTTTGTATAGTTTTATATAGTTTTATATTGTTTTGTTAGTTTTATATAGTTTTATATAGTTTTATATAGTTTTATATAGATTTATAGAGTTTTATATAGTTTTATATAGTTTTATATAGTTTATATAGTTTCATACAGTTTCAGACAGTTTTATATAGTTTTATACAGTTTTATATGGTTTTATATACATTTAGTAGTTTTATATAGTTTTATATAGTTTTAGATAGTTTTATATAGTTTTATGTAGTTTTAGATAGTTTTATATAGTTATATATAGTTTTATATACTTTAATATAGTTTCATATAGTTTTATATTGTTTTATATAGTTTTATATTGTTTTATATAGCTTTATATAGTTTTATATTGTTTTATATAGTTTTATATAGTTTCATATAGTTTTATATAGTTTTATATAGTTTTATATAGTTTTATATAGTTTTATATAGTTTTATATAGTTTTATATAGTTCTATATAGTTTATATAGTTTTATACAGTTTCAGACAGTTTTATATAGTTTTATATAGTTTTATAGAGTTTTATACAGGTTTATATAGTTTTATATAGTTTTATAGAGTTTTATATAGGTTTATATAGTTTTATATAGTTTTATTAGTTTTATTCGGTTTTCTATAGTTTTATATAGTTTTATATAGTTTTATATACTTTAATATAGTTTTATATAGTTTTACATAGTTTTATATAGTTTTATATAGATTTATATTGTTTTATATAGTTTTATTAGTTTTATATAGTTTTATATAGCTTTATATAGTACTATATAGCTTTATATAGTTTTATATAGTACTGTATAGTTTCATATAGTTTTATTCGTTTTATATAGTTTTATACAGTTTTACATAGTTTTATAAAGTTTTATATAGTTTCATATAGTTCATATAGTTTTATACAGTTTCAGACAGTTTTATATAGTTTTATACAGTTTTATACAGTTTTATACAGTTTTATATGGATTTATATAGATTTAGTAGTTTTATATAGTTTTATATAGTACTATGTAGTTTTATATAGCTTTATTAGTTTTGTTTGTTTCATATAGTTTAATATAGTTTCATATAGTTTTATATAGTTTTATATAGTTTGATATAGGTTTGTTAGTTTTATATACTTTTATATGGTTTTATATGGTTTTATATGGTTTTATATAGTTTTATATAGTTTTGTTAGTTTCATATAGTTTTATATAGTTTTACATAGTGTTATATAGTTTTATATAGTTTTACGTAGTTTAAATAGTTTTGTTAGTTTTATATAGTTTTATATAGTTTTATTAGTTTTATATTGTTTTATATAGTCTTATATAGTTTTATATAGTTTTAAATAGTTTTATATAGTTTTATATAGTTTTATATAGTACTATATAGTACTATATAGTTTTATATAGTTTTATTAGTTTTATATAGTACTATATAGTTTTATATAGTTTTATATAGTTTTATATCGTTTTATATAGTTTTATATAGTTTTATGTAGTATTACATAGTTTTACATAGTTTTATTAGATTTATATAGTTTTACATAGTTTTATATAGTTTTGTTAGTTTTATATAGATTTATATAGTTTTATATAGTTTTATATAGTATTGTTAGTTTTATATAGTTTTATATAGTTTTGTTATTTTTATATTTTTTTATATAGTTTTATATAGTTTTATATAGTTTTATATAGTTTTATATAGTTTATATAGTTTTATACAGTTTCCGACAGTTTTATATAGTTTTATATAGTTTTATAGAGTTTTATATAGTTTTATATAGTTTTATATAGTTTTATTAGTTTTATTCGGTTTTATATAGTTTTATATAGTTTTATATAGTTTTATATACTTTAATATAGTTTTATATAGTTTTATATAGTTTTATATAGTTCTATGGAGTTTTATATAGGTTTATATAGTTTTATATAGTTTATATAGGTTCATACAGTTTCAGACAGTTTTATATAGTTTTATACAGTTTTATATGGTTTTATATAGATTTAGTAGTTTTATATAGTTTTATAAAGTTTAATATAGTTTTATATAGTACTATATAGTTTTATATAGTTTTATATAGTTTTGTTTGTTTTATATAGTTTAATATAGTTTCATATTGTTTTGTATAGTTTTATATAGTTTTATATAGTTTTATATAGTTTTATATAGTTTTATATAGTTTTATATGGTTTTATATAGTTTTGTTAGTTTTATATAGTTTTATATGGTTTTGTTAGTTTTGTATAGTTTTATATAGTTTTATATAGTTTGATATAGTTTTATATAGTTTTATATGTAGTTTTGTTAGTTTTATATAGTTTTATATAGTTTTATATAGTTTTATATAGTACTATATAGTTTTATATAGTTTTAAATAGTTTTGTTAGTTTTATATAGTTTCATATATTTTTATATAGTTTTACATAGTTTAAATAGTTTTGTTAGTTTTATATAGTTTTATATAGTACTATATAGTTTTATATAGTTTTATATAGTACTATGTAGTTTTATATAGTTTTATATAGTTTTGTTAGTTTTATATAGTTTTATATAGTTTTGTTAGTTTTATATAGTTTTATATAGTTTTATATAGTTTTATATAGTTTTATATAGTTATATATAGTTTTGTTAGTTTTATATAGTTTTGTTAGTTTTATATAGTTTTATATAGTTTTATATAGTTTTATATAGTACTATATAGTTTTATATAGTTTTATTAGTTTTATATAATTTTGTATAGTTTTATATAGTTTTAAATGGTTTTGTTAGTTTTATATAGTTTTATATATATTTATATAGTTTTACATAGTTTAAATAGTTTTGTTAGTTTTATATAGTTTTATATAGTTTTAATAGAATTTTATAGTTTTACATAGTTTTATTTAGCTCTATGTAGTTTGACATAGTTTTATTAGTTTTATATAGTTTGACATAGTTTTATACGATTCTCTGTAGTTTTATATAGTTTTATATAGTATTATATAGTTTAATAAAGTATTATATATTTTTATATAGTACTATATAGTTTTATATAGTTTTATATAGTACTATATAGTTTTAAATAGTTTTATATAGTTTTCTTAGTTTTATATAGTTTTATATAGTACTATATAGTTTTATATTGTTTTATATAGTTATGTTAGTTTTATATAGTTTTATATAGTTTTATATAGTTTCATATAGTTTTATATAGTACTTTATAGTTTTATATAGTTTTATATAGTTTTATATAGTTTTTTCTAGTTTTGTTAGTTTTATATAGTTTTATATAGTCTTATAGAGTTTTATATAGTTTTATTGTAAGATGGCAAGAGAAAATTCGGCGGAACGAGTTTTCAATTTTGTAGAAGCGATTCTTTGGGTGACACAATAACACTTTCGTTGGTTATAATATTAAATTTATTGTAACTGATATTGATAAAGTATATTTAACAAAAACGGGATTACACATTATACGATCGACCATACGACCATGCGACGACTCACCAGAACGCGTATCATCACTCCATAATAAGTGAATAATGAAACAAAACGCGGGGCGAACGCGTCCGAACCGGTGTTCCCTTGTTTATCAAAAACGCGGGAGCGAACGCGTGCCCACTGCCGCGGTTTACATGAATGCTTTAACACTTTGCACCTCTTACAGTTCGGCCATCCTGACTATATGGTCGTCCTCGACCATCCTGTTATTTAGGTTCTCTCCTTGACAATTTGTTTCTGCATCACATTCATCGTCACCTATCCATAATTTCATTCTATCTGGACTAAAAACCCCAGAGAACGGTTTTGAGGTTAATTGAAACCCTTCAATGTCTTTAATTAAATATCTGTCCATTCTTAACACTTTGTCCACTATGTAAGGTCCCTTGTATTTCGGTAAAAGTTTTTGATTTATACCCGGCGTAGTGACAACATTTTTAATCATGATATAGTCTCCAGCTTTATACGTATGAGGCTTCTTATGTTTTTTATCAAATACGCTTTTGTTATATTCCTGTAACTTACGATTTCGTGCAACAGCTGCCTCCCTAATCTTATCCCGATCCTCATCGGTTTCATTACAGATACGAAAATATTCTCGAAGATCATCATCAGACAATCCGGGCTGTAGGCAACCAAACAAAAGTGAACTCGGCTCGGTTCCTATTGCTTTGTGAAACGTGTTATTTAATGTAAATTGCGCTTTTTTTAATGCTCGTAGCCAGGATTCTCCTGAAGATGATTTAGCTAAAATGGACCTTAAAAATCTATTGACGCGTTCTACTTGACCATTACTTCTAGGTGTGGCCGTCGCTGCTTTAACATGCTGGATTTTCAATTTAGACAGAAATTCGTTAAAATCGCTAGAGGTGAACGAACTGCCTCTGTCTGATACCACGCGCACACAAGGTCCAAAATGATGGAAGTATTCTTTTAAACAATTTATAACTTCCTTTACTGAAGCTGATTTCACAGCGTATAATACAACATATTTAGTGAATGCATCTATGACAATAAAGATATGTTTGAAACCATGTTCGACTTTTTCGAGCAGACCATAATGATCGATATGTATTGTTTGAAAGGGTTTAATTCCCTTATCGTAAATGTGAAGTTTACCTTCTATTTTCCCGGTTGGAACTGAATAAGTCAGGCAAGTAATGCAATTAATAATGTAATCTTTGACTAAAGCGTGCATATTTGGAAACCAGTATGTCTTAGAAATTAATTCCATCGTTTTTTCCTTGCCTACATGACCAACGTCGTCATGACAAATCTTAATTACGTTACTAATCATTGCTTCGGGTACAAAAAATAATATTCTATCGCCGTGCTTTCTATAAACAACGCCATTTCGTAACTCGAACTTTGCGTTTTCGGGGACCTCAAGTTCTGTATGCAATTTCTTAATTGTAGGATCTTTTAATTGTTTATAAACTAATATTTGCTCGAACGATAACGGTTCAATTACTAATACGTTCCGGCTTAGAGCGTCTACATGACGCATACGATCAGCTGCACGATGCTCTATCTTGTAATCATAATTTTGTAAAACCAAGCACCATCGATTAATGCGAGGGTTAATATCTTTTTTACTTAATGCTAATTTTACCGCGTTACAATCAGTTACTATAGTAAAATGTATTCCTTGAAGATAAATACGAAATCGTTCTAGTGGCAAGACCTTTCCGGATTCCAACAGCGGTCTAAATATTAAGTTGACAAACCTTTGAAAAGCTGCCGGTGCATTTGCAAGTCCAAATGGCATTTTTAAATATTCGAACTGTCCGTCGGGCGTGACAAAAGAGGTAAATTTTATCGAGTCTTCGGAAATAGGGATATGATGAAAGCCGTCTTTCAAATCCAAACTTGTAAAATAGGCATTGTTAGACAATCTATCAATTTGGTCTTCTATTAACGGGAGGGGGTACCTGTCTTTCACAGTGATTTTATTTAATGCCCTATAATCTACACAAAGTCTGTAAGTACTATCTTTTTTCTTCACTAAAACAATCGGACTACAAAAATCTGAATTGCTCGGTCTAATAATCCCTCGAGACAACAAATCATTAATAATTTTCCGAACTTCCGTTTTTTCATGCCACGACAATCTCCTAGGCGAAAAATAAAAGGGCTTACTATTCTCGGCGAGTGTAATTTGAAGTTTATAATCAACCGGTTCAGCAGTACCTTTTAAGTTTACATAATTCTTTAATAATTCTATTAAAGTTTGCTTAACTTCAACGGAAAGCGATGCATCCAAATTGTCTGTAACTGTATCTAATTTTTCTTTCGTTTCTATGGACTCAATATTTAATATTTCATCTCGATACTCTCGATCATAGCGAATGCTCACTACTTTGCTAAGAACAACCGTCATTCCAGGTCTCGTCATAAATTCGCGTCCTAACAAAGCGCTATATGTCATCGTCGAGTTGGGTACCACCATAAATCGCACTTCAAAAACATCATGCGGTAGCAACTGCAACTTAATTGGAATATTCACGTACCCCATAATTGACAATGGTGATTGGTTTACTCCACCATAATTAAAATTGTCCTTACCTTGCAGCAGTTCGTAGCTACTAAAAAAGTTATTAAACGTCTCACAAGTCATAAGGTTTATCGCGCTGCCTGAATCCACTAACGCTTCTACGAAGTAATTTTCTTCTTTTTCCTCCGTCAATAGGACACAATAATCCCGAGACGGACCCTGGAGTGGTGAACGCCTTCGTTGTCCTTCAGTCGTTGAACTCTGCGACCCGTCGATCAGCGACACACTTGTCGGCTTCGGTGCCTCCACTTTTGAAGATTTTGGACACCTCAGGTAGCCGTGTCCTTGTTCACCGCAGGAAAAGCATGACCCACGCTCTCTCTTAGGTTTGGGACAGGAGCCTGCCAGATGTCCTTCTCCATAACAGTTGTAGCACCGCCGCACAGGCTGCAGTGGGTTTACAGCACTAACATTGTCACTGGGCTGTCGATTCGTTACAATTCTTCTGTCGACAACGACGTTTTTATTCGTTTTGGGTTTCAAGGATATCTTCTCAAACGCCTCTAACAATCCGGACGGTTCCGTAAAGCGATGCATTCTCGCTTGATTACGTAACAGATCGTCCGGAATCCCGTCGATCATGTAGTCAATCAATTCTTCATCTTCGACACCCACTTGATTAGCCAAAATCATCTTGTCGTGATGATATTCACTGAAGTTTTCTTGAATTCTCCATGACCTTTCTTCAAATTTTCTCCTTAGCGCTAACTTATTTTGGCGATGATCAAACATTTTTTTCATGTTGGATAATAAACTTTCCACATTCATTTCAATGTGTTCGGGCTTTGAGTGAAGCCACTCTAACGCTCTTCCCTTCAGTTTCGCCGCGATGAGAACCTTGATAGCATTTTCATCCAGTTCATACGTATTCTTCAATAATAAGAGAGATTTTTCCCACACTAAAAAGGTATTGGTGGATCCATCAAAGTCGCTCAACAAATCGCCAACTGCTCTCACGTTAACATTCGGCCCATGACTTTGTACTGACCGAGGCGAATTTCTTAAAATTTCATTCTCTCGTCTCATCAAGTCCATTTCGCGTTGCAAAAGGTCTCTCTCTCGTCGAACAAATTCTAACTCCCTTTCGTATTGGCTCGATGGACCTGTCTGTTGTTCGACCATCTCTGTCTCGTCTAGTTCTTGGCATGCGCCAGGTTCATTCGAAAGGGACATCCACGAACCTTCTGGATCAGCCGCGTTTAGCCTTGCTAATAACTCGCTCTTCGATCCTGACGTTGGCAGATCAAATCGCTTCAAACACTTTTTCAGTTGCTGAATCGTAAAATTTTGACTCATCTTCACAGTTTGTTTCAAAGTTCACAAATCACACACACACGCTATTTTTTCAAAAATCCTTCACATAAAAGTTTTCTTAAAAGTTCACATAAGAGTTCACATAAAAATTCACTTAAAAGTCTTCGTTGAACCCGAATCCCACTTCTGAGGATTAACACTGTAAGATGGCAAGAGAAAATTCGGCGGAACGAGTTTTCAATTTTGTAGAAGCGATTCTTTGGGTGACGGGAGAGGTTGATTCTCCAATAACACTTTCGTTGGTTATAATATTAAATTTATTGTAACTGATATTGATAAAGTATATTTAACAAAAACGGGATTACACATTATACGATCGACCATACGACCATGCGACGACTCACCAGAACGCGTATCATCACTCCATAATAAGTGAATAATGAAACAAAACGCGGGGCGAACGCGTCCGAACCGGTGTTCCCTTGTTTATCAAAAACGCGGGAGCGAACGCGTGCCCACTGCCGCGGTTTACATGAACGCTTCAACACTTTCCACCTCTTACATTATATAGTTTTATTAGTTTTATATAGTTTTATATAGTTTTATATAGTTTTATATAGTTTAATAGAGTATTATATATTTTTATATAGTACTATATAGTTTTATATAGTTTTATATATTGTTATACTGTTTTATAGAGTTTCATATTGTTTTATATGTAGTTTTGTTAGTTTTATATAGTTCTTTATAGTTTTATATGGTTTTATATAGTTTCATATAGTACTATATAGTTTTATATAGTTTTAAATAGTTTTGTTAGTTTTATATAGTTTTATATATTTTTATATAGTTTTATATAGTTTTGTTAGTTTTATATGGTTTTATATGGTTTTATATAGTTTTATATAGTTTTATATAGTTTTGTTAGTTTTGTTAGTTTTATATAGTTTTGTTTGTTTTGTATAGTTTTATATAGTTTTATATAGTTTTATATAGTTTTGTTAGTTTTATGTAGTTTTGTTAGTTTTATATAGTTTTATATAGTTTTATATCGTTTTGTTAGTTTTATATAGTTTTATATAGTTTTATATCGTTTTGTTAGTTTTATATAGTTATACATAGTTTTATTAGCTTTATATAGTTTTATACAGTTTTATATAGTTTTACATAGTTTCATATAGTTTTGTTAGTTTTATATAGTTTTATATAGTACTATATAGTCTTATACAGTTTTGTTAGTTTTATATAGTTTTATATAGTTTTGTATAGTTTTATATGGTTTTATAAAGTTTTATATAGTTTTGTTAGTTTTATATAGTTTCTTATAGTTTTATATAGTTTTAAATAGTTTTATATAGATTTATATAGTTTTGTTAGTTTTGTATAGTTTTGTATAGTTTTATATAGTTTTATATAGTTTTATATAGTTTTATATAGTTTTATATAGTTTAATATAGTTTTATATAGTTTTATATGGTTTTGTTAGTTTTGTTAGTTTTGTATAGTTTTATATAGTTTTATATAGTTTTATATAGTTTTAAAGAGTTTTATATAGTTTTATATAGTTTTATATAGTTTTGTTAGTTTTATATAGTTTTATATAGTTTCATATAGTGTTATATAGTTTTATAGTGTTTTATAGAGTTTTATATAGTTTTATATAGTTTTATACAGTTTTGTTACTTGTATATAGTTGTATATAGTTTTGTTAGTTTTGTATAGTTTTATATAGTTTTATATATTTTTTTATAGTTTTATAGAGTTTTATATAGTTTTATATAGTTTTATATAGTTTTATATAGTTTTACATAGTTTTATATAGTTTTGTTAGTTTTGTATAGTTTTATATAGTTTTATATAGTTTTATTAGTTATATACAGTTTTATATAGTTTTATTAGTTTTATATCGTTTTATATAGTGGTATATAGTTTTATATAGTTTTGTTAGTTTTATATAGTTTTATATTGTTTTATATAGTTTTAAATAGTTTTAAATAGTTTTATATAGTTTTATATAGTTTTATATAGTTTTATATAGTTTTAAATAGTTTTATATAGTTTTATATAGTTTTGATAGTTTTGTTTGTTTTATATAGTTTTATATAGTTTTATATAGATTTATATAGTTTTATATAGTTTTATATAGTTTTATATAGTTTTATACAGTTTTGATAGTTTTGTTAGTTTTATATAGTTGTATATAGTTTTGTTAGTTTTGTATAGTTTTATATAGTTTTATATAGTTTTATATAGTTTTATATAGTTTTATATAGTTTTATAAAGTGCTACGTATTTTTATATAGCTTTATATAGTTTTGTTAGTTTTATATAGTTTTACATAGTTGCATATAGTTTTATATAGTTGTATATAGTTTTATTAGTTTTATATAGTTTTATATAGTTTTATATAGTTTCTTATAGTTTTATATAGTTTTAAATAGTTTTATATAGATTTATATAGTTTCGTTAGTTTTGTATAGTTTTATATAGTTTTATATAGTTTTATATAGTTTTATATAGTTTTATATAGTTTTATATAGTTTTATATAGCTTAATATAGTTTTATATAGTTTTATATGGTTTTGTTAGTTTTGTTAGTTTTGTATAGTTTTATACAGTTTTGTATAGTTTTATATAGTTTTGTTAGTTTTGTATAGTTTTATATAGTTTTAAATAGTTTTATAGAGTTTTATATAGTTTTATATAGTACAATACAGTTTTATATAGTTTTATTCGTTTTATACAGTTTTATATAGTTTTGTTAGTTTTATATAGTTTTATATAGTTTTATATAGTTTTATATAGTTTTGTTAGTTTTATACAGTTTTATATAGATTTATTAGTTTTCTTAGTTTTATTATAGCTTTATATTTTTTATATAGTATTATACAGTTTTATGTAGTTTTATAAAGTTGTACATAGTTTTATATAGCTTTATATAGTTTTATATAGTTTTAAATAGTTTTACATAGTTTTATATAGTTTTGTTAGTTTTATATAGTGTTGCTAGTTTTATATAGTTTTATATAGTTTTGTCAGTTTTGTATAGTTTTATATAGTTTTATATAGTTTTATATAGTTTTAAATAGTTTTATATAGTTTTATATAGTTTTATATAGTTTTAAATAGGTTTATATAGTTTTACATAGTTTTATAGAGTTTTACATAGTTTTATAGAGTTTTATATAGTTTTATATAGTTTTATACCGTTTTGTTACTTTTATATAGTTGTATATAGTTTTGTTAGTTTTGTATAGTTTTATATAGTTTTATATATTTTTTTATAGTTTTATAGAGTTTTATATAGTATTATATAGTTTTATATAGTTTTACATAGTTTTATATTGTTTTGTTAGTTTTGTATAGTTTTATATAGTTTTATATAGTTTTATTAGTTATATACAGTTTTATATAGTTTTATTAGTTTTATATTGTTTTATATAGTGGTATATAGTTTTATATAGTTTTGTTAGTTTTATATAGTTTTATATAGTCTTATATAGTTTTAAATAGTTTTAAATAGTTTTATATAGTTTTATATAGTTTTATATAGTTTTATATAGTTTTGTTAGTTTTATATAGTTTAATATAGTTTCATATAGTGTTATATAGTTTTATAGTGTTTTATAGAGTTTTATATAGTTTTATAGAGTTTTATATAGTATTATATAGTTTTATACAGTTTTGTTACTTATATATAGTTGTATATAGTTTTGTTAGTTTTGTATAGTTTTATATAGTTTTATATATTTTTTTATAGTTTTATAGAGTTTAATATAGTTTTATATAGTTTTATATAGTTTTATATAGTTTTACATAGTTTTATATAGTTTTGTTAGTTTTGTATAGTTTTATATAGTTTTATATAGTTTTATTAGTTATATACAGTTTTATATAGTTTTATTAGTTTTATATCGTTTTATATAGTGGTATATAGTTTTATATAGTTTTGTTAGTTTTATATAGTTTTATATTGTTTTATATAGTTTTAAATAGTTTTAAATAGTTTTATATAGTTTTATATAGTTTTATATAGTTTTATATAGTTTTATACCGTTTTGTAACTTGTATATAGTTGTATATAGTTTTGTTAGTTTTGTATAGTTTTATATAGTTTTATATAGTTTTATATAGTTTTATATAGTGTTATAAAGTGCTACGTATTTTTATACAGTTTTATATAGTTTTGTTAGTTTTATATAGTTTTATATAGTTTTATATAGTGTTATATAGTTTTGTTAGTTTTATACAGTTTTATATAGTTTTATATGGTTTTATATAGATTTATTAGTTTTCTTAGTTTTATTATAGCTTTATATTTTTTATATAGTATTATACAGTTTTATGTAGTTTTATAAAGTTGTACATAGTTTTATATAGCTTTATATAGTTTTATATAGTTTTAAATAGTTTTACATAGTTTTATATAGTTTTGTTAGTTTTATATAGTGTTGTTAGTTTTATATAGTTTTATATAGTTTTGTCAGGTTTGTATAGTTTTATATAGTTTTATATAGTTTTAAATAGGTTTATATAGTTTTACATAGTTTTATAGAGTTTTACATAGTTTTATAGAGTTTTATATAGTTTTATATAGTTTTATACCGTTTTGTTACTTGTATATAGTTGTATATAGTTTTGTTAGTTTTGTATAGTTTTATATAGTTTTATATAGTTTTATATAGTTTTATATAGTTTTATATAGTTTTATATAGTTTTATATAGTTTTATATAGTTTTATATAGTTTTATATAGTTTTATATAATTTTACATAGTTTTATAGAGTTTTATATAATTTTATATAGTTTTATACAGTTTTGTTAGTTTTATTAGTTATATACAGCTTTATATAGTTTTATTAGTTTGATATCGTTTTATATAGTGGTATATAGTTTTATATAGTTTTGTTTAGTTTTATATAGTTTTATATAGTTTTGTTAGTTTTGTTTAGTTTTATATAGTTTTATACAGTTTTATATAGTTTTATATAGTTTATATAGTTTTATATAGTTTTGTTAGTTTTGTGTAGTTTTATATAGTTTTGTATAGTTCTATATAGTTTTGAATAGTTTTATATAGTTTTATATAGTTTTGTTAGTTTTATATAGTTTTATATAGTTTTGTTAGTTTTGTATAGTTTTATATAGTTTTGTATAGTTTTATATAGTTTTATATAGTTTTGTTAGTTTTATATAGTTTTGTCAGTTTTGTATAGTTTTATATAGTTTTATATAGTTTTATATAGTTTTAAATAGTTTTAAATAGTTTTATATAGTTTTATATAGTTTTAAATAGTTTTATATAGTTTTGTATAGTTTTATATAGTTTTATATAGTTTTATACAGTTTTGTTAGTTTTATATAGTTGTATATACTTTTGTTACTTTTATATAGTTTTATACAGTTTTATAGAGTTTTATATAGTTTTATATAGTTTTATTTAGTTTTATATGGTTTTATATAGATTTATTAGTTTTATTAGTTTTATTATAGCTTTATATTTTTTATATAGTATTATACAGTTTTATATAGTTTTATAAAGTTCTACATAGTTTTATATAGCTTTATATAGTTTTGTTAGTTTTGTATAGTTTTATATAGTTTTATATAGTTTTATTTAGTTTTGTTAGTTTTGTATAGTTTTATATAGTTTTATATAGTTTTATATAGTTTTGTTAGTTTTGTATAGTTTTACATAGTTTTATATAGTTTTATAGAGTTTTATATAGTTTTATATAGTTTTGTTAGTTTTGTGTAGTTTTATATAGTTTTATATAGTTTTATGTAGTTTTATATAGTTTTGTTAGTTTTATACAGGTTTATATAGTTTTATATAGTTTTTATAGTTTTATATACTTCTACATGGTTTAATATAGTTCTATAGATTTTTATATAGGCTTATATAGTTTTGTTAGTTTTATACAGTTTTATATAGTTTTATATAGTTTTATATAGTTTTATATAGTTTTGTTAGTTTTGTATAGTTTTACATAGTTTTATATAGTCTTATAGAGTTTTATATAGTTTTATATAGTTTTGTTAGTTTAGTATAGTTTTATATAGTTTTATATAGTTTTATATAGTTTTATATAGTTTTATATGGTTTTATATAGTTTTATTAGTTTTATATACTTTTATAGAGTTTCATATAGTTTTATATAGGTTTATTAGTTTTATATAGTTTTATATAGTTTTGTTAGTTTTATACAGTTTTATATAGTTTTATATAGTTTTATATAGTTTTGTTAGTTTTGTATAGTTTTATATAGTTTTATATAGTTTTTTATAGTTTTGTTAGTTTAGTATAGTTTTATATAGTTTTATATAGTTTTATATAGTTTTATATAGTTTTGTTAGTTTTGTATAGTTTTACATAGTTTTATATAGTCTTATAGAGTTTTATATAGTTTTATATAGTTTTGTTAGTTTTGTATAGTTTTATATAGTTTTATATAGTTTTATATAGTTTTATATGGTTTTATATAGTTTTATTAGTTTTATATACTTTTATAGAGTTTCATATAGTTATATATAGGTTTATTAGTTTTATATAGTTTTATATAGTTTTGTTAGTTTTATACAGTTTTATATAGTTTTATATAGTTTTATATAGTTTTGTTAGTTTTATACAGGTTTATATAGTTTTATATAGTTTTTATAGTTTCATATAGTTCTACATAGTTTAATATAGTTCTATAGATTTTTATATAGGCTTATATAGTTTTGTTAGTTTTATACAGTTTTATATAGTTGTATATAGTTTTATATAGTTTTATGTAGTTTTATATAGTTTTATACAGTTTCAGTCAGTTTTATATAGTTTTATATAGTTTTATATGGTTCTTTATAGTTTTATACAGTTTTATATAGTATTATATAGTTTTACATAGTTTTATTAGCTTTATATAGTTTTATATAGTTTTATATAATTTTACATTGTTATATATAGTTTTGTTAGTTTTTTATAGTTTTATATAGTTTTATAGGGTTTTATAGAGTTTTACATAGTTTTATATAGTTTTATATAGTTTTGTTAGTTTTGTATAGTTTTATATACTTTTATATAGTTTTATATAGTTTTGTTAGTTTTGTATAGTTTTATATAGTTTTATATAGTTTTATTTAGTTTTGTTAGTTTTGTATAGTTTTATATAGTTTTATATAGTTTTATATAGTTTTGTTAGTTTTGTATAGTTTTACATAGTTTTATACAGTTTTATATAGTTTTATAAAGTTCTACATAGTTTTTATATAGCTTTATATAGTTTTGTTAGTTTTATATAGTTTTTTTATAGTTGTATAGAGTTTTATATAGTTTTATATAGTTTTGTTAGTTTTGTATAGTTTTATATAGTTTTGTTAGTTTTGTATAGTTTTATATAGTTTTATATAGTTTTATATAGTTTTATATAGTTTTATACACTTTTGATAGTTTTGCTAGTTTTATATAGTTGTATATAGTTTTAGTTTGTTAGTTTTGTATAGTTTTATATAGTTTTTATATAGTTTTATATAGTTTATTATTTTATATAGTTTTGTACAGTTTTATATAGTTTTATATAGTTTTATATAGTTTTATATAGTTTTGTTAGTTTAGTATAGTTTTATATAGTTTTATATAGTTTTATATAGTTTTGTATAGTTTTATATAGTTTTGTTAGTTTTATATAGTTTTATATAGTTTTATATAGTTTGTTAGTTTTGTATAGTTTTATATAGTTTTATATAGTTTTATATAGTTTTATATAGTTTTATATAGTTTTATATAGTTTTATATAGTTTTATATAGTTTCATATAGTTTTATATAATTTTACATAGTTTTATAGAGTTTTATATAATTTTATATAGTTTTATACAGTTTTGTTAGTTTTATTAGTTATATACAGCTTTATATAGTTTTATTAGTTTGATATCGTTTTATATAGTGGTATATAGTTTTATATAGTTTTGTTTAGTTTTATATAGTTTTATATAGTTTTGTTAGTTTTGTTTAGTTTTATATAGTTTTATACAGTTTTATATAGTTTTATATAGTTTATATAGTTTTATATAGTTTTGTTAGTTTTGTATAGTTTTATATAGTTTTGTATAGTTCTATATAGTTTTGAATAGTTTTATATAGTTTTATATAGTTTTGTTAGTTTTATATAGTTTTATATAGTTTTGTTAGTTTTTGTATAGTTTTATATAGTTTTGTATAGTTTTATATAGTTTTATATAGTTTTGTTAGTTTTATATAGTTTTGTCAGTTTTGTATAGTTTTATATAGTTTTATATAGTTTTATATAGTTTTAAATAGTTTTAAATAGTTTTATATAGTTTTATATATTTTTAAATAGTTTTATATAGTTTTGTATAGTTTTATATAGTTTTATATAGTTTTATACAGTTTTGTTAGTTTTATATAGTTGTATATACTTTTGTTACTTTTATATAGTTTTATACAGTTTTATAGAGTTTTATATAGTTTTATATAGTTTTATTTAGTTTTATATGGTTTTACATAGATTTATTAGTTTTATTAGTTTTATTATAGCTTTATATTTTTTATATAGTATTATACAGTTTTATATAGTTTTATAAAGTTCTACATAGTTTTATATAGCTTTATATAGTTTTGTTAGTTTTGTATAGTTTTATATAGTTTTATATAGTTTTATTTAGTTTTGTTAGTTTTGTATAGTTTTATATAGTTTTATATAGTTTTATATAGTTTTGTTAGTTTTGTATAGTTTTACATAGTTTTATATAGTTTTATAGAGTTTTATATAGTTTTATATAGTTTTGTTAGTTTTGTGTAGTTTTATATAGTTTTATATAGTTTTATGTAGTTTTATATAGTTTTGTTAGTTTTATACAGGTTTATATAGTTTTATATAGTTTTTATAGTTTTATATAGTTCTACATGGTTTAATATAGTTCTATAGATTTTTATATAGGCTTATATAGTTTTGTTAGTTTTATACAGTTTTATATAGTTTTATATAGTTTTATATAGTTTTATATAGTTTTGTTAGTTTTGTATAGTTTTACATAGTTTTATATAGTCTTATAGAGTTTTATATAGTTTTATATAGTTTTGTTAGTTTAGTATAGTTTTATATAGTTTTATATAGTTTTATATAGTTTTATATAGTTTTATATGGTTTTATATAGTTTTATTAGTTTTATATACTTTTATAGAGTTTCATATAGTTTTATATAGGTTTATTAGTTTTATATAGTTTTATATAGTTTTGTTAGTTTTATACAGTTTTATATAGTTTTATATAGTTTTATATAGTTTTGTTAGTTTTGTATAGTTTTATATAGTTTTATATAGTTTTTTATAGTTTTGTTAGTTTAGTATAGTTTTATATAGTTTTATATAGTTTTATATAGTTTTATATAGTTTTGTTAGTTTTGTATAGTTTTACATAGTTTTATATAGTCTTATAGAGTTTTATATAGTTTTATATAGTTTTGTTAGTTTTGTATAGTTTTATATAGTTTTATATAGTTTTATATAGTTTCATATAGTTTTATATAGGTTTATTAGTTTTATATAGTTTTATATAGTTTTGTTAGTTTTATACAGTTTTATATAGTTTTATATAGTTTTATATAGTTTTGTTAGTTTTATACAGGTTTATATAGTTTTATATAGTTTTTATAGTTTCATATAGTTCTACATAGTTTAATATAGTTCTATAGATTTTTATATAGGCTTATATAGTTTTGTTAGTTTTATACAGTTTTATATAGTTGTATATAGTTTTATATAGTTTTATGTAGTTTTATATAGTTTTATACAGTTTCAGTCAGTTTTATATAGTTTTATATAGTTTTATATGGTTCTTTATAGTTTTATACAGTTTTATATAGTATTATATAGTTTTACATAGTTTTATTAGCTTTATATAGTTTTATATAGTTTTATATAATTTTACATTGTTATATATAGTTTTGTTAGTTTTTTATAGTTTTATATAGTTTTATAGGGTTTTATAGAGTTTTACATAGTTTTATATAGTTTTATATAGTTTTGTTAGTTTTGTATAGTTTTATATAGTTTTATATAGTTTTATATAGTTTTGTTAGTTTTGTATAGTTTTATATAGTTTTATATAGTTTTATTTAGTTTTGTCTGTTTTGTATAGTTTTATATAGTTTTATATAGTTTTATATAGTTTTGTTAGTTTTGTATAGTTTTACATAGTTTTATATAGTTTTATAGAGTTTTATATAGTTTTATATAGTTTTGTTAGTTTTGTGTAGTTTTATATAGTTTTATATAGTTTTATATAGTTTTATATAGTTTTGTTAGTTTTATACAGGTTTATATAGTTTTATATAGTTTTTATAGTTTTATATAGTTCTACATAGTTTAATATAGTTCTATAGATTTTTATATAGGCTTATATAGTTTTGTTAGTTTTATACAGTTTTATATAGTTTTATATAGTTTTATATAGTTTTATGTAGTTTTATATAGTTTTATACAGTTTCAGTCAGTTTTATATAGTTTTATATAGTTTTATATGGGTCTTTATAGTTTTATACAGTTTTATATAGTATTATATAGTATTACATAGTTTTATTAGCTTTATATAGTTTTATATAGTTTTATATAATTTTACATTGTTATATATAGTTTTGTTGGTTTTTTA
Organism: Nomia melanderi; assembly: GCF_051020985.1. Taxonomy (NCBI): domain Eukaryota; kingdom Metazoa; phylum Arthropoda; class Insecta; order Hymenoptera; family Halictidae; genus Nomia; species Nomia melanderi. Next base: position 3,865 of record NW_027475463.1, on the reverse strand, counting down.
TAGTTTTATATAGTTTTATAGGGTTTTATAGAGTTTTACATAGTTTTATATAGTTTTATATAGTTTTGTTAGTTTTGTATAGTTTTATATAGTTTTATATAGTTTTATATAGTTTTGTTAGTTTTGTATAGTTTTATATAGTTTTATATAGTTTTATTTAGTTTTGTTAGTTTTGTATAGTTTTATATAGTTTTATATAGTTTTATATAGTTTTGTTAGTTTTGTATAGTTTTACATAGTTTTATATAGTTTTATAGAGTTTTATATAGTTTTATATAGTTTTGTTAGTTTTGTGTAGTTTTATATAGTTTTATATAGTTTTATATAGTTTTATATAGTTTTGTTAGTTTTATACAGGTTTATATAGTTTTATATAGTTTTTATAGTTTTATATAGTTCTACATAGTTTAATATAGTTCTATAGATTTTTATATAGGCTTATATAGTTTTGTTAGTTTTATACAGTTTTATATAGTTTTATATAGTTTTATATAGTTTTATGTAGTTTTATATAGTTTTATACAGTTTCAGTCAGTTTTATATAGTTTTATATAGTTTTATATGGGTCTTTATAGTTTTTATACAGTTTTATATAGTATTATATAGTTTTACATAGTTTTATTAGCTTTATATAGTTTTATATAGTTTTATATAATTTTACATTGTTATATATAGTTTTGTTAGTTTTTTATAGTTTTATATAGTTTTATAGGGTTTTATAGAGTTTTACATAGTTTTATATAGTTTTGTTAGTTTTGTATAGTTTTATATAGTTTTATATAGTTTTATATAGTTTTATATAGTTTTGTTAGTTTTGTATAGTTTTATATAGTTTTATATAGTTTTATATAGTTTTATATAGTTTTGTTAGTTTTGTATAGTTTTATATAGTTTTATATAGTTTTATATAGTTTTACATAGTTTTATATAGTTTTGTTAGTTTTGTATAGTTTTATATAGTTTTATATAGTTTTGTATAAATTTGTTAGTTTTGTATAGTTTTATATAGTTTTATATAGTTTTATTTAGTTTTGTTAGTTTTGTATAGTTTTATATAGTTTTATATAGTTTTATATAGTTTTGTTAGTTTCAGTATAGTTTTATATAGTTTTATATAGTTTTATATAGTTTTATATAGTTTTATATAGTTTTATATAGTTTTATATAGTTTTATATAGTTTTATATAGTTTTATATAGTTTTATATAGTTTTATATAGTTTTATATAGTTTTGTTAGTTTTGTATAGTTTTACATAGTTTTATATAGTTTTATAGAGTTTTGTATAGTTTTATATAGTTTTTATATAGTTGTATATAGTTTTGTTAGTATTGTATAGTTTTATATAGTTTTATATAGTTGTATATAGTTTTATATAGTTTTATATAGTTTTATATAGTTTTATATAGTTTTATATAGTTTTATATAGTTTTATATAGTTTTATATAGTTTTATATAGTTTTATATGGTTTCATATAGTTTTATATAGTTTTATATAGATTTATATAGTGTTGTTAGTTTTGTACAGTTTTATATAGTTTTATATAGTTTTGTTAGTTTTATATAGTTTTATATAGATTTATATAGTTTTGTTAGTTTTGTACAGTTTTATATAGTTTTATATAATTTTGTTAGTTTTATATAGTTTTATATAGTTTTGTTAGTTTTGTATAGTTTTATATAGTTTTATATAGTTTTATGTAGTTTTATATAGTTTTATATAGTTTTATATAGTTTTATATAGTTTTGTTAGCTTTGTATAGTTTTATATAGTTTTATATAGTTTTATATAGTTTCATATAGTTTTATATAGTTTTAAATAGTTTTATATAGTTTTATATAGTTTTATTAGTTTTATATACTTTTATAGAGTTTCATATAGTTTTATATAGGTTTATTAGTTTAATATAGTTTTATATAGTTTTGTTAGTTTTATACAGTTTTATATAGTTTTATATAGTTTTATATAGTTTTGTTAGTTTTATATAGTTTTATATAGTTTTATATAGTTTTAAATAGTTTTAAATAGGTTTATATAGTTTTATATAGTTTTATACAGTTTTATATAGTTTTATATAGTTTATATAGTTTTATACAGTTTTGTTAGTTTTGTATAGTTTTATATAGTTTTGTATAGTTTTATATATAGTTTTATATTGTTTTGTTAGTTTTATATAGTTTTGTTAGTTTTGTATAGTTTTATATAGTTTTATATAATTTTATATAGTTTTATATAGTTTTGTTAGTTTTATATAGTTTTGTATAGTTTTGTTAGTTTTGTATAGTTTTATATTATTTTACATAGTTTTACAGAGTTTTATGTAGTATTATATAGTTTTATATAGTTTTATATAGTTTTAAATAGTTTTAATATATATATATAGTTTTATTAGTTTTATATACTTTTATAGAGTTTTATATAGTTTTGTATAGGTTTACTAATTTTATATAGTTTTATATAGTTTTGTTAGTTTTGTATAGTTTTATATATTTTTATATAGTTTTGTTAGTTTTGTATAGTTTTATATAGTTTTATATAGTTTTACATAATTTTGTATAGTTTTATATAGTTTTATATAGTTTTATATAGTTTTGTTAGTTTTATTTAGTTTTGTATAGTTTTGTTAGTTTTGTATAGTTTTATATAGTTTTATATAATTTTATATAGTTTTATATAGTTTTGTTAGTTTTATATAGTTTTGTATAGTTTTGTTAGTTTTGTATAGTTTTATATTATTTTACATAGTTTTACAGAGTTTTATGTAGTATTATATAGTTTTATATAGTTTTATATAGTTTTAAATAGTTTTAAATAGTTATATATAGTTTTATTAGTTTTATATACTTTTATAGAGTTTTATATAGTTTTGTATAGGTTTACTAATTTTATATAGTTTTATATAGTTTTGTTAGTTTTGTATAGTTTTATATATTTTTATATAGTTTTGTTAGTTTTGTATAGTTTTATATAGTTTTATATAGTTTTACATAATTTTGTATAGTTTTATATAGTTTTATATAGTTTTATATAGTTTTGTTAGTTTTATATAGTTTTGTATAGTTTTGTTAGTTTTGTATAGTTTTATATAGTTTTACATAGTTTTACAGAGTTTTATATAGTATTATATAGTTTTATATAGTTTTATATAGTTTTAAATAGTTTTAAATAGTTTTATATAGTTTTATTAGCTTTATATACTTTTATAGAGTTTTATATAGTTTTGTATAGGTTTACAAGTTTTATATAGTTTTATATAGTTTTGTTAGTTTTGTATAGTTTTATATAGTTTTATATAGTTTTGTTAGTTTTGTATAGTTTTATATAGTTTTATATAGTTTTTTATAGTTTTATAAAGTTCTACATAGTTTAATATAGAATCTATAGATTTTTATATAGGCTTATATAGTTTTGTTAGTTTTATACAGTTTTATATAGTTTTATATAGTTTTATATAGTTTTATATAGTTTTATGTAGTTTTATATAGTTTTATACAGTTTCAGGTCAGTTTTATATAGTTTTATATAGTTTTATATGGTTCTTTATAGTTTTATACAGTTTTATATAGTATTATATAGTTTTACATAGTTTTATTAGCTTTATATAGTTTTATATAGTTTTATGTAATTTTACATTGTTATATATAGTTTTGTTAGTTTTTTATAGTTTTATATAGTTTTATAGGGTTTTATAGAGTTTTATATAGTTTTATATAGTTTTATATAGTTTTGTTAGTTTTGTATAGTTTTATATAGTTTTATATAGTTTATATAGTTTTGTTAGTTTTGTATAGTTTTATATAGTTTTATATAGTTTTATATAGTTTTGTAGTTTTGTATAGTTTTATATAGTTTTATATAGTTTTACA